>NW_019385153.1:225882-234114 GCF_000671375.1 Centruroides sculpturatus | reverse complement strand
ATTTTAGAGTAGGTTAACCATGGTTAAAAGAATATAACTAAAATAGTAGAAAAGTAGTAAGGATGCACTTCTTAACCATCAGAGTCTGGATTGATATTAATTAGATTGTGAGTGCTTCAACGAGGATTTTATCAGTTCCAGATCATTGTAGATCATACTGTCTGAAGTTAAAGTCCAAAATTTATTTCAATATTACCAAATTATTGAATTTAGTGACCGTTATTATCAGGCCTATAAATATTATGAGAGACTAAAGAGGAGGTAAG
The DNA here is from genome assembly GCF_000671375.1 of Centruroides sculpturatus. NCBI lineage: Eukaryota > Metazoa > Arthropoda > Arachnida > Scorpiones > Buthidae > Centruroides > Centruroides sculpturatus. Next base: position 233,848 of record NW_019385153.1, on the reverse strand, counting down.
AAATGTTTGAGTTGGCTTCATGAATTAAGACAACGTAACACGTCGTCGGCGATCTGCCAAGAGGAATGCCACTTTGTTACAATTTTTATAGGAAACTGGTCCCTATTTATGTGTTCGGTACATGAAGAAAACCTGGAAAATTCACCTTTGGTCAGGTGTGAACCCGTGATCATCTACCGTGTTCGGTGGTTTTGTCCACTCGACCACTGGATAAGAAATTATAATAGACCCTCATAAATTTAAAACGCAAAATAAATAAAATTTTTGCTTAAAACTAGAATTAGAATAAAGTGAGTGAAATAATGATCCTTATTTTTGGATAATAAGAGTAGGGTGACAGTAAACAAAATAAAGATTTAGTCGCTGAATACAAGAATCCTAAATATCTATAATTCCTTTATATTTTCGATATAACTTTCTTATTTTATTATTATTATTATTATTATTGGAAATAATTTATTTATTTAGAAATTAGTTGGATTAGAAAACAATGGAGATCTTATAAACTTTTTTGAGAATGTTGTCAATAACCAGCAGAAGAACTTTTTTCGATTGATTGCATTCACAGAAATTTTCCTCATGCCTTTGACAATTTTCATGATATTTAGGTAAGAAACTAACTATTAAGTTTACTTATTGTATTCACAAATAAAAATTCTAAGAATTATTTTATTGTAAATTGTCGTGTTTCATTTCACATTGTCAAAATGTGATGTGTGTAAAATGATTGGAGCTTAAACACTTAATTATTATTTTAATATTATTCAATAAATTATAAATGTAATGAAAGTATAAAAACTGATTACTAATGTTTTTAATCTTTGAGAAACTCAGTCAAGATTCACTTCATACTATACATTTGTTCTGTATTATGTAATCAAAAGAACAAATATTCTGTATAATTCTTAGAATTAAAATAAAGAACAGTGGAAAAATTGTGAAGAAAATTTAAAGATAAAAATCAAATTGTTAAACTTCACTAGTTATTAATTTTGTAATTTGTTCAGAAAGATGTACAAATATAAAAATAGTCACTATAAAAAGTTGGTTTAGAAGTAATAGACAAAATTCAAAATAGAATTAAAAAGTTCTTGTAATAACATGTAAATACTCATATAACAGATTATAATTTCATATAGTTGTAACCTTCTTGCCTCTAAACTGTTAATTTAATAATCTCAATTAACCAGTTGGTAGAGATATGAGGCTTATCAAACTGCAATAGAACCAAGTAATTGAGATCACATTGAGAAATTGAGACTTTTAATTTGCAGAGTGCATTTCAGTCTTTCCTAGACTTCCTAGACATTACATCAAGACATTTCTTGATGTAATCTCAATTACTTGGTTCCATTGCAGTTTGATAAGCCTCATATTTCTACCAATTGGTTAATTGAGATAATTATTAAATTAGAATTTCATAGTTAAATATCAAGTGGGTCAAAAATTTTAATTTATTTATGCTATATTATAATGTAGAATAAGTTCAGAAAATCATTGAGGATTTTTTTTAATAAATTTTACTGGAGTATATGTAAAATTTTGGCATTGCATTAGCAACCTGTCCCTGTAAAAACTATGAGTGCTAAGGAAACAGCAAGAATAAACAGAAATTTTGATCAAATGATCAGAAATTTAGCTCCAGGTAATATGACGGGGTCGGAGGAAACTGGCAACAGTGTCTGATGTCAGAAACAATCTTTTCCACCAGAAATATGAAAATTGGAACATGGAATGTGCACACACTATATCAGAGTGGAAGACTCACTCAGCTATTACAGACATTTGATGAAAATCGGTTGGACATCCTCAGTGTCAGTGAGGTTAGATGGACAACAAATGACCGAATCAGTAGTGAAGGGAAAACCACATTGTACGCGGGCCATGAAGTGCAGCATGAGCTTGGAATAGGTCTTATTCTAAGTAAACAAGCGACAAAAACACTCTTTGTATGGAGGTCCTTCAGTGATTATTACAGCTCACTTTACCCATGGACATGCCAGAGTGACTGTGGTGCAGGTTTATGCATCAACCAATAAAATGCAGAGGACACAATAAAAGATGAATTTTATGAGCAGCTCCAAGACATCTTTGATGGTATCCCAAATCATGACCTAATGGTTATGATCAGGGACTTCAATGCCCTATTCGGGGTTCATTGAGGACTCAAGACTGATTGGTGCTCGTGCGTCCTCTGTTCATATGAGTGACAATGGAGAAAGGCTAATATTGTTTTGGGAACATGTATTTCCAACATCGGCTTATCCATAAAAAGACCTGGCATCACCAGACAGGTGTACTTTTAATGAGATAGATTTTATTTGTATTAGTAAAAAGTGGAGGTCATCACTGTGCAATGTAAGGATTTACAGAAGTGCAGATATTGGCAGATATTAAGCTCAAACTTTGTAATTAAAGGCAACTCATGCTAAAAAGACCATTTGCTATAGAAAAATTAAATGATCCAACTATCATTGAAACATTTACTCTGGAGTTGCACAATCATTTCACTCTTCTTGGAGAGATGACAGATATAAAAGATCTTTGGGGAACCTCAGAGGAATTATCATGGAGTGCACTTGCACTCAAAACGTCATTGGAAGATGAAAAGATCAGTGAATCCAAGATCACTCATAGAAGTTTATTGATGAGAGGAAAGCCACAAAATTTAAAAGGGATCAGGCTAAAACAATGGCTGAGATGGAGGAAGGAAACCAAAGATACACCAAGTTGGATAAACATGTAAAGAAAAGTTGTCAGAAAGACAGGAAGGAATAGTTAGAACGAAAGGGTACTGAAGCACAGGAGGCTTTCGACTGGAATGACTCCAAGACCCTGTATCACATAGTCTATGAATTGACTGGGACAAGGAGTAATTCCAGCATTCCAATAAAAGACAAAATGGGAAGCTTCTTATAGCTCAAGAACAGAACAAGAGATGGATGGAACACTTTTGGGAAACATTTAATTAAGCAGAATCATCCATCACATACAATTTCAATATTGAGGATACACAGAATGAGCTTCAGGTGGACACTGGCAATATTACCCTTGAAGAAGTGCAGCTTGCGATTAAAATCCTAAAGAATAATAAGGCAGCTGGACAAAATTAGCTAAGATTTTGAAACATGGAGGACAACATACGTTGGAATAGTTAACATTATTATTTAACAGGTTGTGGCAGTGTGGGGAAGTTCCAGAAGATTGGAGAGGGGGCACTATAGTCATAATTCCTAAGAGGGGAGATACCTCTGAATGTACCAACTGGCGTCACTCTCCTTTCTGTGCCTGGAAAAAGATTTTGTATGGTCCTCCATTGACGTCTGCGGATTACCCTCGATCAGCGCTTACGGGAGGAGCAAGCTCAGTTTTGCGGTGGAAGATCGTGCAGCAAGCAGATCTTCTCTTTTCAGAATATCATCGAACAATGTGTTGAGTATCAATATCCATTGATCATTAATTTTATTGATTTCAAGAAGGCTTTTGACAGTGTTCACTGCAAGTCCCTCTGGCAGATCTTGCCACTTTACAGTGTACTGACAAATTTTATCACCATTTTCAAGGCCTTATATCTGCATTCAAGTTGCTGCATCAAGACTGAAGGTGATCATAAGGACTTTTTTGAAATTATGACAGGAGTCAGGCAGGGTTATGTCCTGTCACCTTTTCTCTTCCTCATAGTCATTGATAATGTCATGCAGAAGAGACTGGTGCACACATTAGGGTCGACATCCACTGGCCTGACCAGGATTGTCTTGGAGATTTGGTTTTTCTGACGATATCACCCTATTAGAGGAAAGTAGGACAATGCTACAGCACACCACTACCACATTGTCTCAGGAGGCACACAAAATTGGCTTTGGGATAAACACTGTGAAGTCAAAAATTATGCACATGAGTAACACTGCACAAATGTGGGGAGTAATTGTTGGAGCACATTGATGGAAGTAGAGAGTTTTACCTTCTTGGGTAGTGTTATTTCCCAAAATGGCAATGCAATTCTGCATTGCCATTTTGGGAAATAATGCATCGGAAAGGCGGTGACCATTTTCTAGTGGATGAACAAGATCTGGTCCTCACCATCCATCTCATTGAGAACCAAATTCAGCCTGTTCACCTCCATTGTGATTCCAATAGCTGTTTACACTAGTGAGTCCTGGAAGACATCAGAAAACATCAGTAGAAGGCTTGATGTCTTCCAACAGACATGTTTATGACGAACCTTAAAGATGTGATATTTAGATTATATCACCAATGAAGAGGTTCTCTGAAGGAGTGGGGTGTATAAACTTCATAACATTGTCGCTCATAGAAGAGTTCGATTAGATGGCCACATTTTTCATAGGAGAACAATAGGATCCCTAAGACAGCCATGAAATGGATTCCTCCTGGTGCCAAATGACCACGACAATGCCTTGGGAATACTTGACATAGAACTTTTCTCCAAGATCTGAAGATGCTCAATATGATGTGGGAGGAAGCTGAAGTCCTTGCTCATGATTGAAATCAATGGAAGATAATTGCTGCCCAGTATGCTACTTAGCATTGGAGGAACTACTACTACTACTACTACTACTACTATGATGTGTTTTGTTTTAAGAATTTCAATTATAAGATGCATCTGAAATCAGGATATATTTTATAATAAATGTCAATAGAAACTTGCTAATTGTAAAAAAAAAATCAAGTTATGGCAAAATTGTAATTATTCATAGAAGAGTAAACTTTGTCCTATCTGTTTATCCTGTTACCAGTTTAGTTATATGTATTGACAACTCAATGCTACAACTGTTGAATTTAACTAAAATTTGAACCCAACTTTCCATTTAAAATGTACTCAAATGATTACCTTAAGATGCAGCATTATATATTTCTATAGTACTCTTTCCTAGTATGGAAAGAGTGCTATAGAATGTAAATAAATTTTCTATTTATTTATTTTACCATTAAAATTTATTTTAAAGCTTCAATCAAAGTAAAAGTTTTAGATAATTTTTTGAATAACTTTTATAAATAAATCTTCAGTACAAATAATTAAAAACTCTGCATTAACATCACCATCAAGAACATAACACTTCATTGATAAGCTAAGCTACCTTAATATAACCCTTCATTGATAAGGGTTATATTAAGGTTTTGAAAATATGTTTGTCATAATGACAAGAAGGTAATCTATAAGTAAATAATAAATGCCTTATATTATTATTAGAGAAATGAGAGTTTTTGCTTTTCAAGAAATTTTCTTGTCTCTTCAGAATGGTTTGTCCTCAAATCTGTAATTAGCATTCTGAATTTTCTTGCTCTGATGATAATTGATTTTGTAATTTGTGAGATTGTTTTCTTTTATTTAATCTTTTGTATTTTTTGTTTTTTACTCATAATTTTTTTCATATCTGATTTGTGTAATAACATTTTTAAAAAACTTTCATATTTTTTTTGTAGTNTAAATACAGTCGACCTTTCCATAACACGGTAGATACGTTTGAGTTTTATGAATCCAGCTTCTACGAGTCCAGCCAATCACAGCCCGGCACGTATTCAGTTTACGGACTACGGCTGTTTGAAAGGTTTCTTCCATAAAATTAATCAATTCTAGACTAATTCAATTCAACATTTCCAAAATACATATAATTTTTTTGAGAATAACCCATATAAACTATGCTATAAACAAAAAATTGTAGGATTACTTACCGAGTGTGCACCGTTCTACGATGCTGTTGCTTAAGCTTGTTTTTGTCGTGGAGATTGTCATCGAATGGCGCTCGCGTGCTTCCTGATAAATTATTTTTTTGCGAAAAATTTGCTGAACTTTGGAGATATCATTAATATAAATATAATTTTTATGTACGTTAAATAATAAATGGTTTTTAGTAGGTCCGCTTCTTAAACTCAACGGTTTGTACAATCCTGTCGCGACACGAGTCGGCGATGACGTTTTACCGAATTATAGGAGTTTTTTAGCATGTTTGTAAGAATACTGTCACAATTTTTTCGCCGTGATATAGGAATCCGAACTATAGGAACCCGTGTTATAGGGGGGGTCGACTGTATTTAATTTGTTTTTATTTAGAATAGAACTGTATTATATCAAACTAATATCAGGTAAAATATATTTTCATTAATGTTATATGATATTTCAATATTATGTAAAAAGTCTGTTAAAAAAATGAATAATGAATTTTCATTGTAAGATAATTACATTCATTTAAAATTAAATGGAATATATAAGTAATTACTAAATTATATATAAACATTACTCTTCCTTTATTTTACAAATGGATAAACTTGATTGTTCTGTTTAGGAAAAGAATTTTCTTTAAAAAATTTTGAAAAATTTATTATGTATTTTTTTACTACAAAAAATTATTTAATTTAAAATTTAAAAAAAAAATATATATATATATATAATATGTATAGCACGTATACTGTATAATAATAACAAGTATACGAAGTAATTATTCGTGTAACAAATGATAACTATTATAAAAAATAGCTAAAGTTTATATCCATAATTTATGCTATTTTTATGTAAGGAAGATAAGAGAGTTATCATAAATAACAAATGATTATTAAGCATTGATTTTGAATAATGTAGTTGATATTACATTATCTCATTTTCTAGTCCATAAATACTCTTTTGTAATTTGTTCGAAGTTTAAGATTGTACAGAAAAGGTTTGCTGTGTTTTCTGAAAAACTTTTAAGTTTTATCTGCTTCTTTCGAAATCTAAGTAGTGCCTTAAATTTACTTTCCAAATGATACGTTTCTAAGTTTTATCGTTCAGTTTGAACTTTAAGTGAATGTGTTTTTATGATTCAAGAAGTTATACAGTTATTTCTGTACAAATTATTTTGCACATAGGTGATTATAATGGTCATATTAATTAATATTCTTATTATTTTATCCTTATTATTACATTGTATAACATTACTTTAGTATATAATATTCTATTGCAATAATTTTCATAAATGCAATAAATTTATAATAAATTATATGTTCCCTCATAATTTATCAGAAATTTTATTCGAATGCCTGTTAACATTATGTTATGTTCTAAACAAATATGAATAATATAACTCTCAAAATTAGATAATCTGATTTTTCTTCTATTACTGATTTCAAATTATAAAATCTAATGCATCGCGAGCTTAAATTTGCTATAAAGATATGAAATATAATTTTATTGCTATTGCCGACGACTAAAGGAATTCATCCTAAATGTAACTCGAACCCGGACTATTCTGTTAGAAATGCTGTTTATTTTATTGCATTTATATGTAACCATTTTAAATCTTTGAAGTATTCTTTAACAAGAAAACTTTAAAAGCAATGAATATGCAAATAAAGACCTAAAAAGAACGATTAATGAAGAATAATTTGAAAAGACTCATATTATTTGAAGCCTTAGTTTAAGAAATAAAATGTCTCTTAAATAACTTAATAAATCCTTTACTTGTAAATAGAAATTAAACCAGGAACAAAGAAACAAATATCTTATTTTCGATAACAGATGCATTCAAAGTATCACGAAGATCCCTTACACAAATAAAGAATTTAGAAAGAAAATTAAGTCGGTAGTGAGAATGAGAGAAAACATTAACAAGAATAAAAAAGTCACCTGAGATGGTTTTGTCACATTTGCAGATCTAAAGATCTGATAGGATAGACACTAGACGGGATTACCCAAGAAAAAATACGAGACTGAGCTCGAATTACTTTTTGTTGATAAGATTAAAAGTTGAACAAAATCACTAACTCTGAATTTTTTGGAGATTTGAGGATAAAAGTGTCACGCGACACAGATATTTGAAATTCGATCAAAAATAATTCTCTTAAAAACTTATCGAGTAATATCGAGTAATATATATAATGTATTCGATAAATAGAATTTATATTAAAATTATTTCGACCGTAAATCAAAAATATTGATCATTTTTAAAGATTTTATTTGGGCAGAATTGATGTC
>NW_019385153.1:180942-224133 GCF_000671375.1 Centruroides sculpturatus | reverse complement strand
ATTATTATTATTATTATTATTGGAAATAATTTATTTATTTAGAAATTAGTTGGATTAGAAAACAATGGAGATCTTATAAACTTTTTTGAGAATGTTGTCAATAACCAGCAGAAGAACTTTTTTCGATTGATTGCATTCACAGAAATTTTCCTCATGCCTTTGACAATTTTCATGATATTTAGGTAAGAAACTAACTATTAAGTTTACTTATTGTATTCACAAATAAAAATTCTAAGAATTATTTTATTGTAAATTGTCGTGTTTCATTTCACATTGTCAAAATGTGATGTGTGTAAAATGATTGGAGCTTAAACACTTAATTATTATTTTAATATTATTCAATAAATTATAAATGTAATGAAAGTATAAAAACTGATTACTAATGTTTTTAATCTTTGAGAAACTCAGTCAAGATTCACTTCATACTATACATTTGTTCTGTATTATGTAATCAAAAGAACAAATATTCTGTATAATTCTTAGAATTAAAATAAAGAACAGTGGAAAAATTGTGAAGAAAATTTAAAGATAAAAATCAAATTGTTAAACTTCACTAGTTATTAATTTTGTAATTTGTTCAGAAAGATGTACAAATATAAAAATAGTCACTATAAAAAGTTGGTTTAGAAGTAATAGACAAAATTCAAAATAGAATTAAAAAGTTCTTGTAATAACATGTAAATACTCATATAACAGATTATAATTTCATATAGTTGTAACCTTCTTGCCTCTAAACTGTTAATTTAATAATCTCAATTAACCAGTTGGTAGAGATATGAGGCTTATCAAACTGCAATAGAACCAAGTAATTGAGATCACATTGAGAAATTGAGACTTTTAATTTGCAGAGTGCATTTCAGTCTTTCCTAGACTTCCTAGACATTACATCAAGACATTTCTTGATGTAATCTCAATTACTTGGTTCCATTGCAGTTTGATAAGCCTCATATTTCTACCAATTGGTTAATTGAGATAATTATTAAATTAGAATTTCATAGTTAAATATCAAGTGGGTCAAAAATTTTAATTTATTTATGCTATATTATAATGTAGAATAAGTTCAGAAAATCATTGAGGATTTTTTTTAATAAATTTTACTGGAGTATATGTAAAATTTTGGCATTGCATTAGCAACCTGTCCCTGTAAAAACTATGAGTGCTAAGGAAACAGCAAGAATAAACAGAAATTTTGATCAAATGATCAGAAATTTAGCTCCAGGTAATATGACGGGGTCGGAGGAAACTGGCAACAGTGTCTGATGTCAGAAACAATCTTTTCCACCAGAAATATGAAAATTGGAACATGGAATGTGCACACACTATATCAGAGTGGAAGACTCACTCAGCTATTACAGACATTTGATGAAAATCGGTTGGACATCCTCAGTGTCAGTGAGGTTAGATGGACAACAAATGACCGAATCAGTAGTGAAGGGAAAACCACATTGTACGCGGGCCATGAAGTGCAGCATGAGCTTGGAATAGGTCTTATTCTAAGTAAACAAGCGACAAAAACACTCTTTGTATGGAGGTCCTTCAGTGATTATTACAGCTCACTTTACCCATGGACATGCCAGAGTGACTGTGGTGCAGGTTTATGCATCAACCAATAAAATGCAGAGGACACAATAAAAGATGAATTTTATGAGCAGCTCCAAGACATCTTTGATGGTATCCCAAATCATGACCTAATGGTTATGATCAGGGACTTCAATGCCCTATTCGGGGTTCATTGAGGACTCAAGACTGATTGGTGCTCGTGCGTCCTCTGTTCATATGAGTGACAATGGAGAAAGGCTAATATTGTTTTGGGAACATGTATTTCCAACATCGGCTTATCCATAAAAAGACCTGGCATCACCAGACAGGTGTACTTTTAATGAGATAGATTTTATTTGTATTAGTAAAAAGTGGAGGTCATCACTGTGCAATGTAAGGATTTACAGAAGTGCAGATATTGGCAGATATTAAGCTCAAACTTTGTAATTAAAGGCAACTCATGCTAAAAAGACCATTTGCTATAGAAAAATTAAATGATCCAACTATCATTGAAACATTTACTCTGGAGTTGCACAATCATTTCACTCTTCTTGGAGAGATGACAGATATAAAAGATCTTTGGGGAACCTCAGAGGAATTATCATGGAGTGCACTTGCACTCAAAACGTCATTGGAAGATGAAAAGATCAGTGAATCCAAGATCACTCATAGAAGTTTATTGATGAGAGGAAAGCCACAAAATTTAAAAGGGATCAGGCTAAAACAATGGCTGAGATGGAGGAAGGAAACCAAAGATACACCAAGTTGGATAAACATGTAAAGAAAAGTTGTCAGAAAGACAGGAAGGAATAGTTAGAACGAAAGGGTACTGAAGCACAGGAGGCTTTCGACTGGAATGACTCCAAGACCCTGTATCACATAGTCTATGAATTGACTGGGACAAGGAGTAATTCCAGCATTCCAATAAAAGACAAAATGGGAAGCTTCTTATAGCTCAAGAACAGAACAAGAGATGGATGGAACACTTTTGGGAAACATTTAATTAAGCAGAATCATCCATCACATACAATTTCAATATTGAGGATACACAGAATGAGCTTCAGGTGGACACTGGCAATATTACCCTTGAAGAAGTGCAGCTTGCGATTAAAATCCTAAAGAATAATAAGGCAGCTGGACAAAATTAGCTAAGATTTTGAAACATGGAGGACAACATACGTTGGAATAGTTAACATTATTATTTAACAGGTTGTGGCAGTGTGGGGAAGTTCCAGAAGATTGGAGAGGGGGCACTATAGTCATAATTCCTAAGAGGGGAGATACCTCTGAATGTACCAACTGGCGTCACTCTCCTTTCTGTGCCTGGAAAAAGATTTTGTATGGTCCTCCATTGACGTCTGCGGATTACCCTCGATCAGCGCTTACGGGAGGAGCAAGCTCAGTTTTGCGGTGGAAGATCGTGCAGCAAGCAGATCTTCTCTTTTCAGAATATCATCGAACAATGTGTTGAGTATCAATATCCATTGATCATTAATTTTATTGATTTCAAGAAGGCTTTTGACAGTGTTCACTGCAAGTCCCTCTGGCAGATCTTGCCACTTTACAGTGTACTGACAAATTTTATCACCATTTTCAAGGCCTTATATCTGCATTCAAGTTGCTGCATCAAGACTGAAGGTGATCATAAGGACTTTTTTGAAATTATGACAGGAGTCAGGCAGGGTTATGTCCTGTCACCTTTTCTCTTCCTCATAGTCATTGATAATGTCATGCAGAAGAGACTGGTGCACACATTAGGGTCGACATCCACTGGCCTGACCAGGATTGTCTTGGAGATTTGGTTTTTCTGACGATATCACCCTATTAGAGGAAAGTAGGACAATGCTACAGCACACCACTACCACATTGTCTCAGGAGGCACACAAAATTGGCTTTGGGATAAACACTGTGAAGTCAAAAATTATGCACATGAGTAACACTGCACAAATGTGGGGAGTAATTGTTGGAGCACATTGATGGAAGTAGAGAGTTTTACCTTCTTGGGTAGTGTTATTTCCCAAAATGGCAATGCAATTCTGCATTGCCATTTTGGGAAATAATGCATCGGAAAGGCGGTGACCATTTTCTAGTGGATGAACAAGATCTGGTCCTCACCATCCATCTCATTGAGAACCAAATTCAGCCTGTTCACCTCCATTGTGATTCCAATAGCTGTTTACACTAGTGAGTCCTGGAAGACATCAGAAAACATCAGTAGAAGGCTTGATGTCTTCCAACAGACATGTTTATGACGAACCTTAAAGATGTGATATTTAGATTATATCACCAATGAAGAGGTTCTCTGAAGGAGTGGGGTGTATAAACTTCATAACATTGTCGCTCATAGAAGAGTTCGATTAGATGGCCACATTTTTCATAGGAGAACAATAGGATCCCTAAGACAGCCATGAAATGGATTCCTCCTGGTGCCAAATGACCACGACAATGCCTTGGGAATACTTGACATAGAACTTTTCTCCAAGATCTGAAGATGCTCAATATGATGTGGGAGGAAGCTGAAGTCCTTGCTCATGATTGAAATCAATGGAAGATAATTGCTGCCCAGTATGCTACTTAGCATTGGAGGAACTACTACTACTACTACTACTACTACTATGATGTGTTTTGTTTTAAGAATTTCAATTATAAGATGCATCTGAAATCAGGATATATTTTATAATAAATGTCAATAGAAACTTGCTAATTGTAAAAAAAAAATCAAGTTATGGCAAAATTGTAATTATTCATAGAAGAGTAAACTTTGTCCTATCTGTTTATCCTGTTACCAGTTTAGTTATATGTATTGACAACTCAATGCTACAACTGTTGAATTTAACTAAAATTTGAACCCAACTTTCCATTTAAAATGTACTCAAATGATTACCTTAAGATGCAGCATTATATATTTCTATAGTACTCTTTCCTAGTATGGAAAGAGTGCTATAGAATGTAAATAAATTTTCTATTTATTTATTTTACCATTAAAATTTATTTTAAAGCTTCAATCAAAGTAAAAGTTTTAGATAATTTTTTGAATAACTTTTATAAATAAATCTTCAGTACAAATAATTAAAAACTCTGCATTAACATCACCATCAAGAACATAACACTTCATTGATAAGCTAAGCTACCTTAATATAACCCTTCATTGATAAGGGTTATATTAAGGTTTTGAAAATATGTTTGTCATAATGACAAGAAGGTAATCTATAAGTAAATAATAAATGCCTTATATTATTATTAGAGAAATGAGAGTTTTTGCTTTTCAAGAAATTTTCTTGTCTCTTCAGAATGGTTTGTCCTCAAATCTGTAATTAGCATTCTGAATTTTCTTGCTCTGATGATAATTGATTTTGTAATTTGTGAGATTGTTTTCTTTTATTTAATCTTTTGTATTTTTTGTTTTTTACTCATAATTTTTTTCATATCTGATTTGTGTAATAACATTTTTAAAAAACTTTCATATTTTTTTTGTAGTATCATTAATTATAAAATTTATTTTAATTTTTTTTTTTGTTTTAAAATTATAAGTGTTAATTTTAATTTTATGAAATTTCTAAGTTAACTGGTGTATCTGTTAGATTTTACATGAAGAGTGAATTAATTTCAAAAATTTATTTAAATTTAGATGTATAATCTCTTTAAATACTGTAATCATTTTTAAAATATATTGCAAAGGACTTTTTTATAACTTATGATTGTTAATGATTATCAAGGATTTTTATTTTGACTATTGATTTCCAAAATAAAATTATTTGTAATTGATAATATAAACTGAAATTTATACAAATTTCTTATTTATTCATTTTATTTATGTCATTGAATAATAATTACATAATTTGTTGTTTTCTATAATGAATTCACTTGAAATATTTGATAATAGGAGACATACTTCTCTATTCTCTTTAAGTTTTCAGGAAATATGAGTAGTAAAATTAAAATATTGTAATGATATATAATGGAATAATAGCACTATACAGTGCTATTATTCTATTATATATCATACAATAGGAAAATTATTTTATTTTTCTCAAGCTTTCCTTTTGCTCTTGCTATTTTTGATATAGTGTTTGTTAAAGTATTTATTTTGATTTCTTTACACTTATTTTGAACATGGTCATTTGTTTTTTGAACTTTTAACAAGGATTATTGTTTAAAATATGTTATTGACTATAAATATGGTTTAACAGTTAATTAAATTACACTAAACTATGATTATGGATTAATTTCATAAGAGTATTAAAAATTATGAATTGATTTACTGAAGAAACAGGTGGTTTTTTCTATTTATTTCACTTGGTTACAAAGATCAGTTTTTGATAATACAGTTGATTGAATATTGATTGTTATTGAATTGTTACTATACAAGAAGAAATCAAGAATTTGTGTTAGTAGTGTATTATTTTTGTATTATTAAAAAAAATTTTTTTTATAGCTAATTGGCAAAAGTTTGATTTGTCAGTAATATTTATATATTAATACACTTACTTTCCCTATTGTATGAAAAATGAGTAATTTATTTACAAAAACATTAACATTAAAATTCTTTATTTATATTTTTTCATTGAAATTTAATAATAATAAAAAACAGATTGCATTCTTATGTAACTAAAAATCTAAACTGCTGAAAAATTTTCAGCAGAAACATTATTTATTTGGGTATATTCAAACTGCTTATAACAATGAATTAATAAATATTTTTTACTAATAGATGAAAAAATTATTTCTGTTTATAATTCTGGGATTACTTTTTAAAAAACTCTTTTCTATTTAGACAATGAAACTTTCAATATTTCCTTTAAATCCAGCAAATATAAATCTTAAATTATAGTTACAACAGAAGTTTGTTAATTTGTTAATTCTACAGGACTGGAGTGGTGATGGATTATCAAAAATGCTGGATTATTAGAGGTTTTTCTATTTTTGCAAAATTCAGTAAGTTATATGCAATCTGAATGTCTCAGATGTACCAGTGTACACTGTATGCTTGTTTAAGCACACTCTTTTAATTAGTTTGAAGATGTAAATCATGACTGTACTATGTTAAGATTTATTGATAAACCAGTAAAATCATTAATGAAGATGTTATTGCCCAAAATCAACATTCATGATTCATATAACATTTATTATCTAGACATATACTGTATACATATGTCACTCTAGTGCCAAATTCATTTCTAATTTATAATTATTTATCCAAAATATAGCCCAATCATTTACAGCTGTTGTACACGTATTAGCTTGAAGTATTGGGTTTCAATGGTCGTGTATATTTATGTATACATATGGTTTGCAAAAGATGTGTATGCATCAAGTATGAAAAATTGTTTTTAGTTGCACTGTTTTCACATTGGCCTGTGGAAAAACCAAAAAAAACATACTTCAATCATCATGTTACTAAATACAAAACACATGTACTAGCACTAACATGTTTAAATAAATTCATATTTACAGAATATGAACTTGGATTATCACACAATTTCAGATTAACAGCTACTGCTCAGCAGATGCTGGACTATCCGACATTTTGGATTGTGGGGTAGAATTAATGGAACTTCTACTATAGGTACTAAAATAATCAAATCAAATATATAAAACACAAACTCTATGTTTAAACATTTTCTGTATATCTATTTAACACAATAAATTAAACTTTAAAGTAGATTCAGTCAGCATTTAATTAATAGCAAAATATAAAATAAAGACAGAGCTTTACATGTGAAAATTTAAATAATAAGTATTAGAGCTAAATTTTACTGAAATTACTTCAACTATAAAAAGAATTAATTAATAAATGTTTACATTTATAATGTAAATAATAAATATTAACTTGTTTTAAAATAAACAATAATTCAATATATGATATGATAGACTAGCAATGAATAATGCAAAGAATTCAGTAATACTTCTATTTTCATTTATATAAGAGCAGAAAAAAATGTTTCAAAATATTAGGAAGTGATTCTTTGATTACATCTATTAATTCTGGTTAAAGTTATAAGGCTATTTTTAATTTAAATGATAGTTATTTACAAACTGTGATTAACAAAATATTCAAACTTTAATTCATGGTTGATTTAAAATATGCAAATTAAATCTTATGTGGAATATGAATTCATTCATATTATTAAAATTTTTATTTATTGACATTTTAGAATGAATGATTTTCAATATATAATGAATAAATTAAATTCATATTGTTGAGGAAATGGGTTAGAAATAAAAATTTCATAAAATGAACACAGTTTTTCAATAACTTTTTTTAATATTATCTTCTTGTAGACATCATTGTTTATATTTGATCAAGGAATGCTTTCATAAAATTTTGCATCATACTTTCTAATATCTTGTACTGGTACAGTACATATATATGTAATCTATATGTTTGAAATTACTTTTAAAATCTCATAAAAAATTATTTCACAAAATATAATGACAAAATTTAATTCTCTCTCAATATTAATATGAAATGTATAGTTTATAAGTGGCTATTTACCTTCTTCTCTGTTTTTCTTACCAATAAGTTACAATATTCTGATCTTATATTTAATTTTTTTTTTTTTTTGCTTAATAGTTTAAATTTGTTGAAAAAAATTTTTTCTGAAAGATAATTAAATTTTCAATAACATACAAATCTATATTAAGATACATACATATAATGAATGTTATAGTAAAATGTGGTAATAAGGTAAAGAGAATTTTTCTTAAAGTGTTTAGCAAAAAAACAAAATTATTTTCTTAACAAGCAGTTATTTATTGTGATATCATCACGATGCCGGACTGCAATTTTTAATTTATTTAATTTAAAATATTTGCTCTCCACCTCAAATTAGTAGTGGTTTGCCTCTGTACATCTTACTTTTCCTTTAACAATACAGTTGTGCCAGTCATCTAACACCTTTCAGGGAAAATTTTTGAATTGAAATAACTTCCAGTATGAATCAGAAGTTTGTATACAGTTAATTGGGGCCTCCTGCCCCTAAGGTTTTCATATTTGGTCTCATCTTTCATCTAACTCCATTCTCGAGATTAAGGAATGATAGGCAGACAGCAGTGTGGATTTATAGGTATACAAATTTTTCAAATTGCAGCCTAACATATATTAAGTTGTTGTTTTTTTTATCTTTTCAGATCTTTTTATTTCAACATTTATCATTAATTTTATTTATTTTATTAATTATTTGTTAAGATGATGATAAATTAAAACAAATTAAATATCAGACTTTTAAAAATAATCTATAAATTATTTTTAAAAAGTTATAGTGAAATTAATTCTAATTTTATCAAAGATTTCATTTGAGATAATTATTCAAATAAATTAATTATACAAAAAAAAAACATAACATCTACATAAAATTATATTTAGTGTCTGTGGAATTAATTTTTGATGGATCAATCAGAATGAAAAACTTTCCTATTTAAAAAAAATTTTTTTTTTTATTAATTTACAATTATATTAGTAATTCGAAATAGTACTATGATACTTTTTATATTGTCTTTATTTATATATGTCATATCTTACTGTTTTCTTTAATGAACAGATAGTTATATATATATATATTAATATATAGTGGTGATATTCGAAATACTTAACAAAGGGTTCGTTAACAGAAAATTTTCCTTAACAATTTTTTTTTCGCTCAAATGGTGCATCGGAAGGTTCTAGTTTAGTAGTGTTATAGAGTATAATATGTATATTTTAATATATTTTTTAAAAGAATCAAAACCATTGAGAAATGTTACATGTGTTTAACAAGATCGGAAAACTTTGAAAATGTTAACAACGGGTTCGGCTGAACCTGTGCGAACCCGCTGAATATCACCACTGTATATATATACTGGTATACAGTATATAGTCTAATTTTTATTTTAATTAATTATTAATTATAAAACACATTATGCTATTTTAATAAAAATTTTGTAAACATTTAGCTTTACAGCTTTTTAATTACATTCAAGTTTATTTTTTTAGCACTTAAAAGGATTTTTCTTTTTTACTTTTACATTGTTTTTTAGGCTTAGTGCTATTGTTCATTTAACAAATGATATTATTATAGTATAAATATATTGTTAGGCTTTATATGCACTGGCAAATGAAAAAAGATTGTGTTTTACTTTAAGACAATGTTCTCTTTACAGTGTTTCTCTGAGATCTAACCTGCTTTATTACTGAACTATGCTTGCTGTTAATAATATTTGATATTAAGCAAAATTAAAATTACAAAAGAAAACAAAGAGAAATTTGATTCTTTCTTTCATTTTTTGTATTTATAGAATTATGAACTAGGTTTATAAATATTAATATATTTAAATAAAATGAGCTTAAACAAGTCATCACAGTTTTTGAAAAGATATGCTAATAAAAATCTTGATTATTTTTTAATTCTGTAATAGTTTTATGTCAATAATTTTATATTTGCTTAGATCTTTATTTTAATAACATATCAAATAAATGAATATGAATTATTTGTTAAATATATTTATAATTAAAGATGTGTTCTTCAAGTCTAAAAGAATTGAATATATCATATACAAAATACTAATGAGAATATCAATATCTTATACAGTAAATTTAATTTGAGAAATGTTAGGTTTTGCATTAATTACCTAGAAAATGTATGCAGGAATTATAATAAAGAATATCTTAGAAAAAAAAAATATTTGAATTTTTCTGAATCCTACTGTTGAATATGAAAAGATGTGAAAATATGCTGATGAATCAGATGATAAATCTGTTGATGATCTGTAGTCATAGATAGATGAATCAATTAATTCAAATAGGTGCTTTTCATATTGATACTTGAATATATTCAGAAAAAAATATGATTATTATAAATTCTAATAATTTACAGTTATTTCATTAATAACAACAGGAAAATATTAGTCATCCAAAAAATTATTTTTGATAAAATGCATTAGAAAAATTATGACGATTATTAAAAGTTTGTCATTTGAGTATATCTTAAAATATATAAAGAAATTATTTGTATTGTGTAATCAATATATTATAATAAATATGTTGAAACTCTCATGCTACAGGTGTTAAATCAAAAAATTGATTTTTAGTTTTATAGTTCTTATAATGATATATCATTTATTTACAAATGCATTTGAAAATTCTGTTTAAATTAAAATAATTTGTAGTAAGTTGTTACAATACAATAATTCAAAATGTAATTTTATATTATTTTGTCATACTGAATATTAAATATTAGTTTAAAATGTTTTTAAAAATCTGTGAAATGCATTATATTTTAATGGAGTTTTAAATGTTTTCAAACAACCAGTTCAGTATCAGAAATTTAAAAAAAAAAAGATTTTTATTGATCAAAAAACTCTTAGATAATTTTATAACAGTCAGTCCTTAAGGAAAACAATTTGTTTTTATTTTCAGGAACTTCTTTGCTACAAATTGACTAATTTTTTGAAAATTTTTTAAAATTATAATTTAAGTTATTATATAAAAAAGGAACAATTAATTACATTAGAATTATAGATACTACCAAAAGATTTATAATGAAAAAACAATATATAAAATAGTTTAAAGCTTTTTTTTTTATACATATAAATATTTTTATAGCATCTACAGAGAGCTGTTTTAATAAAAATTTATCTTTTATTTCAAAATATTTTAATCTTTACAGTAGATGTGTTGTTCAACTTGACAATACATTTGGTAATTTTTTATCTATTTTGAAAATTATCCATTTTTCCAAAATTTAACTTGGTTTAGCATAAATTATTAGACTTTGATTGAAAGTTTTGTCAACAGATGCCACCACTTATCTAAATTCTTTGGCAAAAATTCAGTTATTGGAGCAATCCATTTTTCATACAAGGGGAAAATATTAGAAAGATGGACTATGTTCCACTTGTTTCATATGCACTTGTTCCACTGGAACAAAAATTTTTCATTTAACAATACAAATTCACTTAATTAATCAGAAGAGTACAATTAAATGATTGTTTAATTTACATAGTTGAATAAATTCAGTACATAGGATATTTTATCAATTTATTAAATTGATAAAAATTTACAGTGATTTAATGCGAGATATTTATTGTTAACTATGGTTATGTAATGTGTATTATGTTTAGTTAGGACATTTTAATGTTGCCTTGGAAACAGCAAATTTTAATTTATTCTCATTTGCATTTAAAATGTGCTTTGTGCATACTTAGGTATTTGATTTATTTGAAATTTTCTTGTTATTCTTCCAATAATAAATTGCTGTTTATAAATAAAATATAAGTTTTAACATAATTTAGATTAAAAAATTTCTTTAAAATCAATGTTGTTTATATATATTCACTTTGAAATTGCTTAAGTAAGATTTTTAAATGAAAAATCTGATAGATAAGTGACAATAATAATTTTTTTTTAATTTTTTGTTATATTTTCTTACAGACATTGTACAGGGAAAGTAATTTTTTAATTTATGAAAAATAATAAACTGAATCAAATGAATATAGTTGTATAGTTTTGTTAAAATAGTTTTATTTTAATATAACGATGACAATTTTTAATATTCTGCATCATTAATAGTAAAAGTTATAGCAAAGATGAATAACATAGAATGTTATTTTAATTAAGAATTGATAATTTTTTTTTATACAAAATCTTGCAAAGGTTCTATTTAGACATAATAATTAATTTTTGTATTAATATCATATTTTATTTATGAACTACAATTATTTGGATATTATATATAATACTCATATAATCATCAAAGATTATATAATTTTAAATTTTACATTAATCCACATAACTCTTGAAGTTACTAATCTGATAAATCAACTTAATATAATGAGAAACAGTATCTAATATGCCTTTAAAATTTGGGAAAAAGCATAACAAATCATTATAAAAAGTTTATTTTTTTTAATTGGCAAATGACCTACCCATGAGGACAGTAACAAATTACAAAATGTTAATGCCTTTTGTTTAAAAAATAAGAGTCGTCGATGCATTGAAGCATAACTATTCCACTGTACGTCAACTTAACTTACTACTGCTCAAAATTTGATTTTATCTGAAATGATGCATCACAAATTGCACTTATCTGATATTGGGGATGTGAAAAATAAATTAAATAAATGGGGAAAAAAATTATATTTTATTTTTTTTCAGTATCAGAATATTTAAATTTATAAAAATGTTGATTAAATTCATTTATTAGCTGTTCATTATATATTTTATTTTGATTTATTTAATTTTGGCAAATTACTTTGAATTTTTGCATCTAATATGAACAAGAAAGATATTTTAAAATATCTTAAGAGTAATGGATAAAATTGAACAAAAAAAAGATGTATATTTATATCAATTTATTCCATTTTGTATAACTTATTGATGTTTTAAATGTTCCAATAATTATAATAGAGAAATTCTTGAACTATAATAATGCATTACTTGATTTGAGGAGCAATAATGCAGCACATCAAAAATATTGGAAAAATTATTTTTGTGAAGTTTGAAGCTTTTTCAGTAAAACAAAATTGAGTTAAAAAACACTTTAGAATAGATTTTTGTGTATTATTCAATATAAGTTACTATTATTTTGAAAATACATAAAAATTTAGTGTTTTTATACAAAAATAAGATTATTATTTAACTACTGGTTATATTTTGTGCATATAATTCACAATAATTCCATAGAAAATTGATAGAATGAAAATAAAAGCTTTGCATAATCTTCCCTACCATATACTTACTCCTCCTCATGTGGGAACCGCCATTGCTCCATAGGCACAAATTTGTAATTGCGATTTAAAATTGGTGTATAACCAACATCTCCTTTCAAATTGTTTTTTAAACACAGGTAACTTGCAGGCTATATACATAAAAATAGTGTTCAAAATTACTTTCTTTGACTATGTAAATATAATTATCTTGAGTTGATATCAGTTATATAAATTTACTTAATCAAATAGAATCTACAGTAATTTATATATTATTGGTTGAATGATTGAATGATATCAATTATCGTTGCTTCATACTCATATATTATGAACAATTATTGACAAGACAATTTTCTGATGATTAATTTATTTCAGTAATGTAATTTTGTTATTGCTTAAGGTCATAGATCATTAGTTTAGATCGGAAATTAAAAAAAAGTATATTATTTCATGGTTTAATGACACAGTAAATTTAGTAAAATATAAAATTCTGAACATAATTCCAGTTTTTATACCAATGAAATTAGTTTTTATTTGATGAACTATGTTGTTTTTATGATATAAATTTTAAATTAAAGTATTTCTCTCTGTAATAAATTTAAATATTGATTTTTTGTTTTGTTAAAAAAAAACACTTCTGTCTTTATTATTTTGATAATATGTTTATTAAATTTAATTATACAATAAAAAATTGCATTAAAATAATTTACTACTTTTAACAAGATGAAAAATCAATACATATCATTCATTTAAAATGCAGTAATTTGCATATGTATTAATTTTATTCTAATTTTTTTCTTGGTTTCTGCTAGCCGAACAATGCAAATTATGTGATTAAAATATTTTTTAACTTTTAAGAGTTTTATGGTATTCGAAAATATTCATAATTATGAAAAAATATATATATTTTTTTAAATGTGTGTATCTTTAATAAGTTGAGTTTTGTTTCCATTTCATTTTAGTGGACAGGGAAACATTCTTACACCTTTTATTTATTATCGATTTGTAACTCTTCGATACGCATCGAGAAGAAATCCATACACAAGGCAAGTGTAAAGATTTTGCTAAAATATCTATTTTTACTTTAACATTTCACACAACGGATTATCTTCTTTACAGGGCAATGTTTCACTTGATGAAACTCACAATCGAGACATTCTGCAACCATCCGAAATGTCCCACTGGAATAAGAGTGCTCTGCTACAAACTGATGGGATTTATTTCAAGACTGGCACCTCTCACTCCTACACAGTAATAATTAAAAATAAGAATTTGAAATATAATTGATAAGAAAAAAAATTCCCAATTAAAATGTCCAATAACAATTATAATTCCAAAAAAAAGGTAGTTTTTTTTATACAGAAATATACTTTTCTTTTGCATTCAGTTTATATATTTTAATTTTTGTTTTTCAATCTTTCTATTTATAAAATCTTGTTTAAAAAAAATCTCTTAAAAACTATTACAGTAGAAAAAAAATGTGTTCATTGTATTTTAGTAAATATGCATATTGTTGTTATAAAAATAATCTATATATAAGATAAAAATGTCAAAAAAAAAACTTGAGAAAGTGGGAACAGGAATTTTTATATTAAAACAATTTGTATGGCATATATTGTATTGCTAATATTACACAAAAGGAACTATAAAGAAAATCAAAATTAAATCCTTTATATTCAGAAATATGTGCTAAAATTCATTCACATTTGCATAAATGAAATATTTTGGTGTTGTTTGTATAAGTTAAGTTTTTTACTTTTTTGAGTTAATAATATTTATTTGTATAAAAAAAAGTTTTTCACTCCATGCAACTCTTGCAAAGTTAATAAAATTTTTTGTTTTGTATCTATGTTTAATATACATACATTATATATATATATACACAAACACAAATACAATTTTTTTTTGAGTTAAAGCAATAATTTATGATAAAAATTAAAATTAGAAATAGCATAATATTGTAAATGTATGAGATATTGGATGTTTTTCCAGTTATGTGAATTGTCCAAATTTTACTCTAAACTCTTTTCTTATTTAGTTTATGTACAGCAAAAACAAATTGATCAAACAAACTTTCATGTTAAAACTTCACAATAAAGATTTAAGTTTTGTTGTGTAAACAGTTTCATTATTATTAAACTAAAAATGACATTTTTAAATCAGTTTTTTAACCTCAATTTATACTTAACAGATCTGAGAAAGCTTTAAATAGGTTATACAAAAGAAAAACTAATAATGTATATTTAAATTATAAAATCTTTAAAATCTAAAACTATTTCTAATATAAATGATTAGAGCATTTAATTAAGGATTAATCATCATAAAAACGCAATTTTTTTGTGTGCGTATGCTGTATATATTTATATATGATACATACACACGTAAGATTTAATATATATCATTTACTTAATTTGCAACCATAAAACAAACTATCATTACTATGTTTATCTAATTTAGCATAGTAACTTGTTCTGCACTTCCTGCAAATTACAGATGATTTGATGGGAAAGCAACTTTACAGGAACAATTACAAAAGACACGATTATATAACCAAATTTATTAACGATTGCACTAAAATTGGTATTAAATTATGTAGGCTGACGAACAATATCAATGTTTACACATTAATTTTGCTAAATTGTGCAATACATCGATGACTGTTTTCATAACGAGAATGTTTTCAAACCGCATCAACTTAAAGATCAATAATAATAGCCAAGTTTAATGCGTACGAGTCACGAAAACCCATCCTTCATGTTAAAAAGTGGAAATATCTGACGCTTTTTTAAAGCTCCTAATTTGTACACGTGTTATTTAAATGGCCGATTTTTATGTATTCGCGTACACAAAATATATCGAAACAGTCTTAAAAGTATAGCAAAGAAAAGGCATAAAAACGGAAACGAAAAAAAAAATTTAAATTCTAAACAATCAGAATTAATTTATAGTAGGAAGATGTGATGAAAACTCCGGAGAGACTATTAATTTAGTTGCAGAGAGTATGGATGTCGAAAAAAAGAGAAAGCGGGTCATTTTATATATTGATAAAGTCTGTCCACGTGGCTACTTAAGATGCAAGGAAAAGACAAAAATGAAGTGAAGTTGCAAGAAAAACTACATTTTATAATAAAAACATTAATATTCTTATTACAACGTTGGCAATTAAGTCGAAGTAACGCGTATGAATCGACCCGATGCAAAACACCATCCAACCGAGTACAGATCTATATACAGGCAGACAATAGTTGTCTGGCAGATGACACCGATGTAGTTGCAAATTGGCCAGCAACTCCAGTACTTTGCTTACAAATGACAGTTGAAGTTTTGATATTCATCATCGTTTACCCTTCCACTTTGACTCTAGTCTGACGATCAAGCACGAACTCTAACAATAAAAGGGGGCAAAGACGAGGGGGACCTGTTTTGCAACTTCCAATTCCGTTTGTACATCGCATGGAATTTGATTAAGATCAGATTTTAAAGAGAAACGAGCGGAACCTCATTCGGATCCTCTTCACAACAAACTAAAACCCATTTCTACTTTCCCACCTGCCGGGTATAGAATGACGTATTTATTACCCAACTATATTTTCGTTCCCTTGGTTTCACTCCCCCTCCTCTCCCGTAATCCAATTACACTCATATCGAAGCACAAAGCGCCATAACTGCATCGGTCGTTCTTTGTCGTTCAATGAGCTTCATAAAGAAACTTCATTACGACGGGACACAATAGACTACTAGATCCTCGGGGGGGCGAGAAATAAGTACGCCATTTTGTACGTTTATAGACAACAATAAATCGTGCGCTACTACGTCCAGCGATGACGTATACGGAGCGAATCATTTGCATAAACGCTGTTAGGCGTATAATCATAGGCGTGTTAGGATGTTATATCATTCGGTAAACGACGTCGCTGCCATCGATAGCGTTGTGGCAACGGGGCATCACTGCCGGGGGTAGACAAACGCTTAATTGGCCAAACAATTCAAACCGCCATTCGTAGATTAAAGCGGCAAAACCTGTAGACAAAGAAAACTATACCCCCGTGCAGAATTATTGCTACGTCTTTTAATATCGAACCCAGCTAATTATCAAAATAGGTGACTACGCTCTGTTTGCCACCTCCGTCCCTCGTTCCACTACAAATATAAATTGTAAAAAAAGGAAGTAAATGATACGTAATAAAGCCTATAGATCACGTATGTATAAAAGTTTAATAGAGGAAACGAGAAGAAAATTCGAGTTAAACCCGGCGAAAGAGAGGAGAAGTGAGAAAATTCATCTCGTAAACTAATTTATTTTATTAATTATGGACGGCTGAAACGATCGGTAGTTTGGCACACCTGCGTACAGATGGCGTTACAAGCCTTCTCACCCCCTTCCATCCATCCACATACATACACACAGACTCACATACACACACACAGAGTAACCGTTTAGAGTCTATAAAATAAGGAAAACTTTGCGAAATCCTGCAGATTATTACCTTGATTTCTAGTTCATTAGCGCAGCAATAACGAGAAGACGTAAACACTTTGAAATTCGAGTTAACCATTTGCGTGCCGAGCTATAAAATATTTTATTTTGTTTATAACACTCGTATAACTGCCTGCTGAAGTCAGATAAGGTGCCGGCTCCTCCGCTCGTTTATTGTTGAATAAATCTGAACTGGGTGACAATGGGTTTCCGCTAAGGGTCGAAGGGTGTCACGCGACACCCGCTGGATGGTCGATCACGTGACCGACACCTACACCACCGGCCGCGGACTCAAAGAAAGAGCGAAACGGCGTTTTCTTCCCCAAACGAAAAATGCTTATTTATGCAGGTTTGAATGAAGTTTTACAGATAATACGTTGTAACAATAAACGATTCTTATCTGATGTTAAAGGAGAATTTAAAAAAATGAAAGAAAACGTGCTGGTCGTTATAGTTAGAGAATTGCTCGACAGGTGTCGCTAATACCCCAGTGTTGCCAAGAAGGACGATGATGTTTCTCTCTCTCGCGGATCGTCTTACAATTATATTTATGCACCAATATTTTGGCCGGTAATTGAGATTGTTAACGCGATATTTTAAAATTATCTCGTGCCATTTTCGTTACGCGTTACGAGAGGAGTTGCTCGTTAAATAAAGAAAAAAACAAGTTGCAAAAATGTTTGTCGAGTAATTGCTATTGATCATCAGCTCTTCCCCCTTTTTTTCTTCTTTTCTTTCAGTGCTCTGTTTACTTTTTAAAATTCTTATTTCTTTTAGAAAATGAAAAGATTTAAAAATTTATCCGCTTTAATAATTTTCAATGTATACTGGTATATCACTTGTTTTTTTTTTTTTATTTGGTGAGAGAGTTTTTCTGGTTCGAATTAAAAATTCTATTTTTCGTGCAGTTCGGAAACGTCAGAAAATTCTATTTGTTTTTATAAAGTATATTTTTTCAATAATTTATGGAAATATATTGTTTCTTGGGCATTCGCGAATCCTTTCACCGTGTTCCTTGCTCCTCTGGTAAAAATATCCTTCTTTGCACTTTGCTCCATGTATTTGTCGCCAGTTGTACATAGAATAAACATTAAGTCTTGGTGATTCATGTTATTCTGAAAAGATATTCTTCTTTCTAGAAGAATATGCTTTTGTTGCCATTCACTGAAACACTTAATTTACTCTAAAATTTACAAAAGCATTTCTACACACAGAAAAGATCCTTTTTCACAAACAGAGCTGAACTATTGATCAGAGTTAAATAGAATATAAATTAATTAAAATTCAATACACTGAGTTTTATGCTTTTTTTCTGTTAAAGGTATCATAACTATTAGGCTGTATGAATTTCTACAGATACATAATCTATAGTTCAAGAAAAACAAAGGTTAAAAGTTATAATATGATGTTACTTGTACGATTTCGGATAAAAGTACAAGAGAATATGTGTGCAAGCATTTCCTCCTTTATAGTGCACTTCCTGCAGAATAACTGGCGTGATTTATGTTTAATCTTTGTCCGGTGAGTGAATAAATCACAAGGAAAGTAATTAGTAGAGATTAAGAGGAAAAATTAAGTTGGACAGGCAATGTGTAAACATATTCACCAAGATAGTGGCGAGAGCGAGTACGCCTTCGTCTTACGTCGACTGTGTCTTATCGTCCTGTTGGTGACGTCACATCGAGAGAGCCACTCCTACTCCCACACCCTTCTAAGCTACGGTAGGACAATGCGTGGGTTGTTAAGAGCCGACTTGGTTGCACCCATTCGTTGGCATCGTGTCTATCCAAAGCTCTTACTTTAAATTCTTTTCGGAGTGTTGCGAAGTTAAACGGTTATTTCCACTTCAAAAAACACAAAATAATCACATTCTCTGCCAACGTGTCTGTCCCGTTTCTGATAGAGAAACTTTCTCAAAATGGCTGCCAAATTCATCCTTTTCATGGACACGATTTTACTCATCACGATGTAAGAAAAATCTAAAGATTTTTCAATTCGTTTACGTCACGTAGAGCCACACTTGTTTTTATTAATATTTTTTTTTCTTTTATAAAATTACTTTCCTCAATGATGAAAATCGTGATCAATGAAAAAATAGCCAGCCTATCAGAACGACCCATCTATCTATTTTCCAGCCTTTTATTCACATATAAACAATAGCTTCTGGACAACGTTTACACTCGTATTGTTCTCAAAGAATTCTTTCAGAAAATTAAAAAATAAATTTAATATTAATTTTTGCATATTAAATTATTCAATGGCTCTAGGCCAACATTTTACTATTTTTAATATTAAGATATAAATAAATATTTTTTGTCTAGTAACTTATATTTAGGTCTGCCCTTATAGGCTACAATTAATGGTAATTAATAACGTTATGAAGGTCTACTTTAGTAAAACAGTAATTATGATAATAAGTGGATTGTCTAGTGATAAAAGAGTCTAGACATATGGAACTTTTTTCTTTAATTCTTACTTAAACTTTAAATTGATTAGAATTAAAACTGGAACGAGTTTCGGGGCATGAACATGATCAATTCCTGAAAACACTAGAAATTGTAATCGTGAAATTATCTTAATAAATGTTCTTCAAGAAACATTGTTCTTAGCATTTATTCTATGAATAAAATGCCTTAAAAATGTGTTTATGTGAAAGACTATATGAGAAAATGTATTGTAGAGTAAAAGGTGTTATAAAGAAAGTTATAAGATGGAGAAAAATCTAAAAAAAAACTGTTCTAGAATGCCTTATAGATTGATTTGACTTAAAAATTTACGTCAAAAGATGATTATAATTTAAAAATGTTCAAATTTATCCCATAGAAAACCCGGTGGAAAAATACCATAACTTAGAAAAGAATGGTGCTATTCTCTGTATTATCCTATAGAAAAGTTGCTTGTAAAAATGGTTTTTCGGAGGATTTTTCAGTTAACATCTCTTCATTTCCATATTTAACATAAAGACGGAATTAAACGAAAGAGCAGAGGATGCACCTCAACGGGTTTACTTGCAGAAAAGTAATCGAGCAACGGGCAATTAAAGTAGATAATTTTTAAGTAGTTCAAATTCATCAAACGAAATAATTATTCTCCGAAGTACGACGAGATGCCGAAAACGGCAAAAGGCGAAAAAGGCCGAGGACACAAAAGCGTCATTAAGTGTTAGTCTCTAGTTTTATGACTCCATTTCCAGAGAAATAAATATATAGAAGCTATAAGAAGCTATAACTAGCTTACTTTTAATTATCGACATTCAACGTTACACAATGCATCAATATCTGAAATTTTAACTTAATACGGTCGTAAAATAAAATGTGTACCGTTTTCAATTATTACGAAAAGAAAAAAGTTATTAACCTATAACAAGAGAATCCCTGCAGGTATCTACGAGGTAGTCAATAGCCTTAATAGCAGGAGGGAGTTGATATGACTCTCGGTGATTTGGTTGCAGTTAATTCCTGCAAATCTGGTTTCAAATATCGAATTTTGGATCTTATTGCAATTTAAACTCTTTATATTTTTTCTGAAATTTTTATAAACAGGCGTTTAGAGGGGGAGAGAAATAGCCGGTGCAATACATTTATTGAAGTTAATGCGTAACAACCCTTCCTCTGACAGGGAAGGGAGAAGATTTATTCGATAAGAAATTGACAAATGCCTTTGTTTGTCATTTTGTTAATTATTTTTATGCTCTTTTCTTTTAATTGTTAAAGAATTGGCAAGTGTTCCTGGTAGAGAAGAAGGAAAGTAATAACGCAATTACTTATGTTGCCAGAAAGGACAATTTTTCCTGTAACGGGAGGAAGATTTTTGAAGATCTTTTCCCCGACGGCCATTCTATTAATACCTTATTGCTAACGTGGTTGCACCTTTGGGTTGGGAAACCAGAGCTTCCTCTAATTTTCAAAGACGAGATGATCCGGTCTCCATCCTGTTAAATTATTGCGTATTTGTGGCTACCTATTAATCGTTAATAAGGAAACAGGATAAGGTGTGCAGTCGATTTTCAGCCATCTTATTATAAATCAGGCGCGCACCTGCTAGCTTTTTATAACATAAATCTTAATTTTTTTACTATTTTTTCGTCATTCAAACATTCGACCGTGTTTCAATA
The DNA here is from genome assembly GCF_000671375.1 of Centruroides sculpturatus. Classification (NCBI taxonomy): domain Eukaryota; kingdom Metazoa; phylum Arthropoda; class Arachnida; order Scorpiones; family Buthidae; genus Centruroides; species Centruroides sculpturatus. The sequence goes on along the minus strand of NW_019385153.1, from coordinate 202,321 downwards.
TTACGTCACTCGATACTTGTCCCCTTTTTTTTTTGCACAGACGAGCGCATCTGCAAAGACTATTGCGTTGGTCGGTTTCCGTCCTCTCTACCAATTAATTGTGTTTGAGAGGATGGCAGAAGAATTCGTTGTTCTGCTCGACTGATTCCTGTCTACATCTGTTCTGTCATTTAATGTATAACAAAAAGTACAACAGATCCCGCTGCCTTGTTTACCGGGGTGGTCTCTGAAGAAGTACAATAGTCAGTTACATACAGAAAACGTATGCGCTACTAATGGTCGTTACTCAACTGGATAATAGACTCGACGTTCTGATAAAATTCGTTCGTTGGTCTAACTGTCCGCCATTTTTTTTTCTTTTTAAGAAAAACACAAAACAAACTTTTTTCGTCCACGTAAACTTATCTAAGGAAATAAAAACTTCATTCTATCACGCGTAATAAAAACGAATTCAAAATCATTTACTAATTAATTAAAAAAGCGGAAAACGTGCAAAAAAAATCTTAATTTAATTATTAAAATGTCAAAATTTCATTCATTTTTGTTTATTTTAAACTGTTACTGTGAGTTGTCTTTTTTTAAATCAATTTGGTAATTCTGAAAGAATTTAAAGGATGACAAGTTTAATTATTAGATCATTTAAAAAATTATATTAAAAATATAAAGTTATAAAGTCTAATTTACTATTAAATGCCCTTTTAAAACAACAAATCAACAGGATAATTTCCCATCTGTACCTTTTCTACGAATGATACAAACGTGGGTTCGTTCCGGATGAGATCCGAACAACAGTTTTTTTTAACGTTAAACATATGGAAAACTTATAAAGTTACTCACTCAGCAACTGTTTAAAAATATATAAAACATGACAAAAAATCAAATTAATTTATGATCTTACACCTCTTAACTCTGTAAATATCAAACTTTAATTAATTTTTACTAATTAACTTATTGAAATAAAAATAAGTTTAAAAAGCCAATTTAGTTAGTTTGAAAAACTCTTTAAAAAAAAAAATAAAGAAAGAAAGGTTTTAAAAGTAGCTTACTCTTTAAAACAGAGGCTAATTCATTAAATAAACTTAATTTAAAATTTTGAATTAAGAAAAAAAAAAAAAAAAAAAACTTAAAAATTTTTGAAAGCCTCTTCACAGAGAAGAAGAATATAAGATGCTACATCCATTATAATAATTAGTTTAACTGTTAATAGTAGTTAATTACTTTAAAATGATTCCATTAAAAGAGAAGTAATAAGTAAATTCTAAAAAAGCAAAATAACTAAAAAACAAGAAGAAGAAGAAGAGATTTTTTTGAAGCTTACTCTCATAACAATTTCCATAACACTACACAGTTCATTCAAATTACATTAGCTTTCACGCCTAGGCAATTATTCTATTATTAGATTTAGAAATGTTTCAGAAATTTTAATAGGCAATTATTAGATTTAGGATGTTTCAGAAATCTTATAAAATAACCTTTTATTTTTATAAGATTTTCTAAACAACCTTCCAACAAAACTCGAAATTGTAGACCCTTTACATAACTTTACAACTTCAAATTTTCATTAAAAAAAAAAAAACGATCCTATATATTATTTTTTTTTTTTTCATATTTTATAATCATTATAATTAAAGTTTATTAAGATTAACATACGTTAAAAGTAGTTTTAATGACGTTTATTAACATATATTAAAGTTAAATTGTCATTAAAATATATTTTTAAAAAATAAACTGTATTGAAAGAGTAATTAGCATAAACGAAGAATATCATTAGCATAAATTAACATATATTTCGGGAGATTAACATAAATTATAAGTTAGATGATTCGGTTAGTGTTCCAGTCAAATTGTTTTTGATAGAAGTAAACGGTATATTTAGCATGTGCAAAGCTTGTTTTCTTTTTTTTTTTACAGCTTAAAATTGCTTTTTAATAAAGGCTTTGTGTATTTTTTTATTGCGAAAAAAGGACAGTTAAAGAAGTTGAATCATCCAAATGCATTTTTTTGGGGCCTGTTCGACTCCTACAAATTCATTTTGGGGTATGTCCAACTCGCCTAAATACATTTTTAGACAGAAATTAATACTAAAATGCAGCTTTGCGGTATTAATTACACATTCATCTTTTAAAAAATAGTTGTAATTTTCTTTTTTTTTTATGTTTTTAGTTTGCTTTAAATGATTTTTTAAAGGAATTTTTGCCTATTTTTTATCTTCAGACTCTACAATTCAAATAACTTTAAATCTTAATCTTAGTCTGAAAAAGTTTTTTTTTAATTATTAAAAATATTTATAAGAAAAAATTTCTGAGGATAAACAGTCGAAATTTTTTATTTAATTTAGTTTCTAAGAAGAAAATAATGAGAATTTTTAACTGCGAATTGAAGAAAAAGAATAAATTTTCTAGTCTTTTAAAGCTTGCATTTTTACATAAAATGCGCGAATTTATAAGTTTTTCCATAGATTAATCGGAATTTAAAGATTTAAGTTAGATAAAACATTCGAAAAAAACTGTAGTATTATTACGAAAATGAAAAAGTCTGGGAATATGTACTGTACGTGTGTGTGTGTGTGTCTGACCTAAACCTTAAAGATTCAATATCTCCATCCATATTCAATATTCGTAAGTAACATCTACTGAAAAATTTAAGAGAGAAAGAGAAAAGATCTTTCTATTTAAATTGCCGAGACCTAACAAAAGACTACGTCGCGCCAAACAGGCGGACCCGAGCACGAATTGGCGAACACACCTTTTGGTAATATCCAGTTATCTTGCAGACGGATTCAAAAGGACCACGCCTGTAATCACGGAGTCAAACGTCATAGAAGCGAGGTAGAGAAAATATATCGTTAGGTCCGGAGCAGACGTGTCTGCATACGATATCCGTCATTTATTTATGCCTTTGATAGATGAGTAATTGCCAGAAAGGAAACCGCACCAGCAGTCGACGATTCATTACAAATCAACAGGACGCAATAACGTGAACGGTTCGAGTCACACCCACGCTATAATACACGCTAAATCCATCCTCGTCCTCCACTTTTGACTAAACTTTGAATTTTCCACCTCTTCCTCTCCCCCCTCTCGTCCAGTTAAGCTTTAAACTTAAGCGCCGAGCGGGTTCAAAATTCCTCATTTTAATTTCAGTTAATCGCGTTAATCGACGTTTCATTCCCTAAAATTCGAAAGAAAAAGAAAAAAAAATAATAATTCTCCGTCAGGAAATCAACCACAAACTAACTCCATTTTCTAGAATTTCGTGCCTATTTACAAGGGAAATTTAGCCCGTGTCCATTCAATATTATTCTTTTATTTCAATGATATACATAGAATTTTAACTAGCGTACATGTATAAATGCATTTAAAAAATGACATACGATAAAATGCATTTGATTTTTTTCATTCTTTAAGGTAGAGGGTCCCATTACGGGCCATCAAGTGGGCAATAATGAGGCCCCTACCTTACATTTGGAACGAAACAACACGCATTTGTATGCGGATGAACGAGTGAATAAGAAAGAGGAATACACGAAAAGATGAAGAAAAAGAGAAATTTTGGCCAAAGGTTGAAGTTTCGACCCACGAACCTTACAGAGTAGAAAAGTGTAGTTATTTATCGCCGTCACCACGACGAACGGCATTACTCGCCGACCGATTATTTCCGAAACGTCAACAGAATACAAAGTGAGTTTGCTCACCCGTCAATGTCAATGCACGCATTCATTTGCTTACAGATATACTAAAGTAGTTTATAATAAAAGGTTTGATTTTGACGCTATTAACGACTCTCCCTCTTTATAAATCCACGCTCGAAACGTGCAAAAAACTATCTAAATGATCATCTTTTTACATCTTTCTCTACGTTTTCTACATTGCCAAAGAGCGGAGTGTGTTCGAGTTGTCCAAAATTCCAAGAAGAAACGGGGGTGGTTGGGTATTTTACTCGTAGTTCCCCTCCAGGGGAGGGAAAAAATAGGCGCTCGCCACCCTCCTAACGCATCTAACACTATACTAGGTTATTTCTAGTTAAACCAGATAAGAGTAGGATCTTCTGAGCAACTATATACTTAATTTTTTTGTAATAAAATTTATAAAGAAAACATTTATAAGCTTGTAATCGATTTATAAATCCGTAAGTTTAATATATTCTTATTAATAAACAAGTTTTATTTAAAAACAAAAACAAGAGTTCGATGGCTTCTTGAAGCAAATTGTAATGGGGGGAACGTTACTAAAACTTATTATAAAAATTTTCTGTTGTAAAAGTTCGTGAATACTTTTCGAAAGAAGGTTAAACGACAGATTTTTATAATCAAAATATTCTTCTAATCTGATATTCTGCCATTTTGGGAAAGATGGAAAAGGTAATTGCTTCGACTGACTGTAATTGCTGCCATTTTGTTATTCTTGTGTAATTATCTGTCCTAGTCCATTTTCGTTCTTTATCCTTTAGTTGGGACTTGTACAGGATTGAAGATTACCTACAACTTGACTATATCCGGAATGTCAATCAATGGTTGAGTTTATGCCACGAAAGCTTATACATTTTGTAAGAGGTCATCACACATTTTTTTTTCAACACAAGAATATGCTAAATACCTCTTCAGAGTGCGATGTTATTCGAGATTTTTGCATTTATAATTAACGAAATTATAGAGTATCTTTACCTAAGCAACTTTACAACTATATCTTGAGTACTTTGGAAATGCCAGTAAATTTTTAGGATCGGATTCACATGCTAAATTCAGTTAGATCCCGGCTACACTCTATTCATTTGAAAAGTTTGATAGTTCAGTTTTAAAAAAATATAAATTTATAAAATTCTGAAAAATAGTTCATTAATTTAGGCCTAGTTCTGTTTTAGGACAAATACAGTAAGTTTCATATGAATATTAGGCTAAATTTATATAGGCCTAGGCTCGTGTCTGAAGGCCTACAGGACAGAATTTAGTACAATTCACAGAAATGAATTGGCAGAAATAATACTTAAAATTGAATTTGTCAAAGGAATATTTTAACAAATTAATAACAAAATGTTTGGAATTTTAATCGAATTTCGCGTGATTATATGACTTAAACAAACATTAGGCCACTAAATACATCATCTGTCATCATTTTTATGATCAAGTTAATAGTACAAAAGTTTATAATCGTTAATAAGAAGATTTTATATTTAAAAAATCTTATATTTTTGCATCTATCACCGGAAACTTTCTTTATAAAGTATGGATAAAGAAATAATTGCAACTGGGTAAATATATACTACACTATCCTATAGTTTACATTAAGCATTAGAAGACGGAATCAATTTAAATTTGTTAGATTTAATGAAGAGAAGTTTCAAGTTGAGAAAAGTCGGAACTCGGCTTACATTCGTTTGAGTCAAAATAAAGAAAAGAGAAACAATTACAACATTTATTTAAATTACCTTTACGTTTTTTTAGATAGGAGGACATTTACAAAGTATCAAAGATTAATAAAATGCAGGGAAGAAAGGACGATTAGACTGCACCTTTACTCCGCCTGCATTATGTATCAGCAAAGTGATCCCCATCACCACACGCTCGTCTGCAAGACTCTATGTAAAGCGGGGAACATCAGCAAAATAACAAAGTTCGTAGGTAATATGAAACTTGTCGCCGTTGTCGATGTTATTGCGAGTCATCCCAAGTGATTTAACTGTCACCACGTAAAAGATGACACATCGCCCATCCAAAGTCAACCGTAAATATACCGTGCATACATTTCTGTACACGAGAGGAGGTATACGTCTTCTATTTTAAGTGTATTAGGAGCTAGAACTATTTTCGATCTCGTGCTGCGAAGATTTATATACGTTTCGGACCGAAAAATGTGTACCACGAATACAATACCCGCGGGAAATTACCAACCTGTAAGAAAGAAGCTGTACAATAACCAACGTTGTCTGAAGCTGGCTTAAAGAGGTTTTATCCCGCATTTCTTTACTTTTGCCTTTTTTTTATTCTCTAGTCCTCTATGCGTTTTAAAACGAGAATAAAAAATAAATCATCCGCTTTTATTTATTAAAAATCGATAAAACTTCTTTGGCATAGCGATAATAACCGAAATTGATTGAGTTTGCCAATGGCAAATTCTCTCTTCCAGCGATAAGACACAGAAATGGACACGGTACTTACAGTTAAAATATACGTTTCTCGTCTTCTTCTTTGCATTTTTCAACCTTACAATGTGGGATTAATATACGAATTCGTACAGGCTGTTAATTTGAGGGACAAACAGAATTTTCTGAATAAACTTGGATTTGATAACTTAAAAAATAAGGAGAATTTCTAAGAGAATAAAGAAGATTTTTCAAAGTTTCTGTGCTTCTTTTTAAATGGTTAATTTATCATCTGTAACCTTTACATCATAAATATATTGTATAGACTCGTGCATTTTTAGTGCATAAGTACTGATACAGTGAAAACTTAGATTTTCATTTGGCATTTCTTTGTTTTCTTTTCCTCTAATCATCACCTTTAACGTAAAGTATATATATATGTGCCTATCTACAAAAATAATATACAATAAATTTATATTTATATAGCGTCAATGGTCTTAGATAGCGTAAATTTGTGAAATATAAACTATAAATGGCAGTTTTCGGAACAGATCCCAGTTATAACTATAACATAATAAAGCCTGTGATAATTCTAACTAGTGTCTATAACTATTTGAGTCGTCATAGACAATAATAGAGACGATATAAATGTAGTTATTCTTCAAATATTAACGTAGAGATTTATTATAGCTCTTATATGGCCAATAAGTGATATATAGATCTTTAGGATTAGTGAGATATTAAATATAGATTCTAGCTTAATATTAGAAGTCTTTATTAATACTTTTCAATAGTTAATAGCCGTTAAAAATGATAGAAATGTATTAGATATTACCGATTTGAAAGCATAAGTTAGGGCACTTCTTTACAATATATAAGCTACACATAACTTCAGTTCATATGCATTCACTTTCTTAATTTTTCTATACATTTCTAACTCTATTTATGACTAATTAGCTGCATTTTGAACACGAAGGAAGCTGCACATAACTAACTCCTCGGTAAGACCTATAATTTTTCATGCATTTCTATCATCATTTTAAAGTATCCACAATAAATCTACACCTTAAAATTAAAAAATAAAAAGAAATTATATTTTGTAGTTAGCGGAAAGAACAAAAATATTATAAACATTAATTAAGTAAAAAAAAAAAACAGGGAGGGAGCAATTATTTATGTGATTGGATGTGGCAATTAAATGCAGAAGTATAGATGGCAACCAATGGGGAGAGGATACGATTAGAATAAAGGTGGAGCTTATAATAGGAACCGGTCACAGTTATCAGACAAGTTCGGGGGTTATAATGGTCGACATCTGTCATTGGACCTACTTTACCAATAAAAGAACTAAGATGGAAAATAGGGGCAAGTAATGGAATGTTTCGCTCCCGGCCTTTGCCCACTTCTACATAATATATAATTTCTACTACCTTATTAAAGTCTAATCGAATATCATTAATTATTTTTTTTTTTATCGTTGGTCAATCGATTTGTATAATTTCTATTTAAATTATCATCCGTGAAAATATTTTTAATACATAAAAAGTATAGATGAGACTCTTCTATTCTTTATCATTTTTCAACACTTATAAAAATAAATTTTCAAATTTTAATTCGTGTTGATCTTTATTTAGATTTATGAAAAGTTTCTAACTGTTTTATCGATTTTTATAACATTTTTAAACAGTGAACAAACACTTAAGCAAGAAGTTAATGCTTTAAGCTTGTTAATCCCTAACTTAACCTCTGTTTTAATTGGTTTATTTATCCATTCTCGATAAGAAAAATTAAATTTTTTTAAATTAAATTATGTTTTTTTAATGTCTATAATTAAAATTGTTCGTTATTTTCATACAAAATCGAGTTTATTTATTAAAAGTAAATGAGGATATGTCTACTCCGAGATCAAAAGCTAGTATTAAGAGCTCTATAAAATCATTTATAATTAAAAACTGAACCGAATAACAAGATATTTATACAAATATTAATAAGTTATACACATTTCTAGATGATATTTTCGACGTAAAGCATTCATAAAATTGTTTTCTGCACAAGAAATTCAGCTTTAACTTTGGAATTGTATCATAAATGTCTATAATATAACATTGTAGTGAATTTATTTTTTAAAAATGTCTTCAAAATCTTCGGCTATTCATGATTTAATTTTTTAAAATAATTGCTTCTAACAGAATTTTCATGATTCTAAACAATTTATAGGCTAATTAGTTTTCATAGTATAGTTCTACAGTTTCTACCTATTAAACTTAGAAAATGTGTCTAAATATCTAAAACTATAACTTAAAACAAATTAGAAGAATTAAATCTGTAGATTTCAATTGACAATTTTTACAGAAAAATAATATAAATTAGAATTAAGAAGTTAAATCTGAATAAATGTGTATAAATTGCAATATACTAAGCATAAAACTAAACTAATCACTTTGAGTATAAATTTATATTATTTTTATAAGATTTAAGACTATATTTTAGGCCTATAAAGTTTTATAAATTAATAAATTTCAAGAATAATTATAAATAAATTAAACAGAATGAAAACTTTTAAATTTAAGGCCATTATGTTATTTATATTTTATCCATCATTGAATTTATTAAATGAATAAGAATCAAAATCAAATAATATAAAATTTATTTATTTAATATTTTCTCAGTTTAAAGAATAAATTTATATTCAAGAACATAATAATAAAGTAATTTTTTTATATTTTGTTTAAGAGCAATTTATTTTATATTATTACAACAACAAATCTGTGTATAGTACAAATATTTTTATACTTAATCTGGTTATAAAACATAATTTATGGTCTTAAAAATATAAATGCACCTTTTTACTCCTTATATTTGAATAATAGTATTATAAAAATGCCTTTTTTTAAAGAAAAAGAAAGAAATTCTGTGTTTCATAACAGATGTACTATACAGTGCATTCAGTATACAAAAGTAACTTAAGTGTTGAAAAAATAGCACACACAAATGTATTAAAAAGTACTGTACAAATAACTATGTTCTAAATATATTATAAATTATAAATAACACAAGCTTAGGTGTACAAATCACATATAAGAACTGTTCATGTATGCATTAAACAGAAAAAATTCTGTTGTATATTGTAAATGATCCTCCTCACATATTCTCCATATCCAGATGCTTTGTAATATCAAAAAATACAAAGAAAACTTTCTCTTGTGTGTTATTTAAATTAAATAATAAAGAATTTTTAAAATTTTTGTGGATTTTTCTGATTAAAATTTATACTAAATGTTACATCAGAGTATAACAGGTCAGTATAATGTTTTCTGTATTTAACAATAAAATTAGTTTTGATGAAAAATTCAAAGTTAATATTTTATTAAAGTGAAAAAAAAAACTTGAAAATTCTTTCTTTTAAGTTAGTAAAAGCTGAAAATTTTCTCTTCCAATCGCCTAAAAATAATACAATTCTGTCAATCATGGAGTGAAGTTTTGGAAGTGCACAGTTTATTAATGGATTGTTGGATGTCTTTCTTCTTCTAATTAAAAATCTGCACTCTTCATTAACATAGAATTGATTAAGTTTTTTGCTTCATCATGTTTTGCTTGTCATTTATTAACAATGGGATGAAGCCTACATGAGTTAGAAAGGTTATTTTTTTACAGTATATAGGATATATATTAGAGGATAGCAATAAAGTTAAATATAATTAAAAACTATTATAAAAAATCATTTAAAATATTTTTAGATAAGAAATTATTATTTGTTTTCTTAGAAAATTGTTCAAAAAAACTACACTTTTGTATAAGGTATAACCAATTAGGGAATGAATGAATGCATTGTTGATTTTTTTGAGAAATTACAAAGTTTTGACTTATAAAAATGCATAAAAATTATATATAATTATAATTAACGTTATAATAAACCATATAAATGATTAAATTTTACGATCGTTAGCCAAGAAGTCACATAGTTTAACATGTTATAGGCCTCAAAATTACCTTCCATTTATCTTTTAATAGAATTTATTAACTTAATATTTTCATATTTAGCATTATTTACACATTAATATGAACTTAGAATTAATATTATTACGTATTCACGCTTCGTAAACTAAAATTAAAGCTTCTTCAATGTATAAATTAGCCTTAATAATGCAGCTTTGAGCCTACGTAATAAGCCTGAACCTATTTAATAAGCAATTAACTCATTTAATAGACTCGTTGAGTTAATGAGATCAAATATATTAAATTATTTAAATTATTAACTAGTAAATTCTATACTCAATAGGCTTATATAAGGTAATATTTTCTTACTTTTTATAGTCCAAAAATACTTTGTTTATCGTTGAACACGCCTTTTTCTAGTTTCATATCGGATGCGAAGCGATATTACATCGAATAAACTTAATAAAATTAAATTAAATATTTAAAAAAATCTCCAAAATACTTCGTGTTCAAGCTTATCTACAGCTAAGAAGTGGCAACACTGTTGTATTGTTCACGTTTCTTTCTACGACGCCATTAAAGAGATTAACAAAGACTGGAATTTAAAAGAAGGAATTGCGTATGTTTCAATGGTTTTAAACGGCGGATATGAATTTAAATGATAAATATATATATTTATTTATTGTTTTCTTGACTGAAATAATGAGAAATGATTGTAAATAATTGTCATTAAAATAAGAGAAATCTTATTTTTATGTTAAACGAATAAAGAAAACTGTTTATAATTATTTGAAGTCGATTTTAATTCCAAGTTTTGGACTTCTACGAGATTCTAATTTTCTACTTCTTTGTTTTTTTTAAAGAAATAACCTTCCAAAAACTCTATTAAAAAGTCCTTAAGAATTCTCACAATTAAAATCTTCCAAAAAAATGTATTTTCTTTATATTTACATCAAAAATATTTACGATTTTATATTAGGAAAAAGACAAAATAAATCTTATAATTTACAAGAAAAAATCGCAAAAAAAAAGATAATTTTCAATAATTCAAAATGATTTTCTTTTATTTAAAAAAAGGGGGGAGAAAATAAAGGAAAGTTGAACATTAGAACATTGGATAAACAATTTAGAAGAAACGAGATAATGATAATAGTTTGAGATAATTTTTTAATCAAAACAAAATACGGAAGTGTCTACTCATAAAGGTAAGCTAACCTGATATTATCATGGACGAAATATTTAATGCTTCGAGACACTATTATTTGTGGTGTATACACTTAACGAGACAGTTGCTAAAGCGAGGTAGCACATATAAGGTAGCTCGGTTCCGATAATCAAGTCTTACCTTCCTTTTTTTGGGGGGTTTAAGGACACGCCTCTACCTCTTACAACAGGGAGGAGACACACACACACACACAAAAAAAAAGGCACTATATAGGTAGGCCTATATGAAGTAACCCGTGTTTAACACCCCTCTAATTTTTACCTCACTCCGAATTAAGGTTTATTTCGGTTAATGGACCAAAGCCTTAAAAAATGTGGACCCGTTTTCGGTATAGAGCCAGAGGCTTCTATCTTTCTTCATTGTTATCTTAATGGGGAAATTCGTAAGGTTGTTGTTCATCTTCCTCATCTTCTTCATCCCCCCTTTCTGGATTCTAAGGCGTAACTGAGAGTAACTTGTTATGCTTTTTTTTTTTTTTTGTAAAAGCCCATTTTTCATTAATGTTCTTGAAATTTTAACGTGTTTTTTTTCCGTTTAACAATATAATTTTAGAGTAGACTCTAAGTTCAGAATTGTCGATTTTCTCTTTATCTGTTATCTAAAAAAATTATTTTGTATATTAAATTAAATTTTTTTAGATTAGATTTTATCAAAAATTTATATTTTTTCTGTGTTTTTTTATTACTAAATTTATATATAAATGATAAATAAAATAGCGAAGTTTGAGAGGGATTTTATTTTTCGAAGAGCAAACTTTCGGAGTTTTTATGCTAGAATTTTATATTTAGAGGATGAAAAAAATTACTTTTTTTTTAAAAAAATAATAATAAACAATTATAAAATGTAAACAAATGCATTTAAATTATTATTTTGACTACATTTTGATTAAAAATAGCATAATTTTGTAATATATCTCTAGCACTTTTGTTAGCTTAAAATGCCCATTTGCGACTTTTAAAAACTCGATTAACTCGAAGATTTATTGGAATTTTATAAGCGATTTTTTTACATTCGAGTTATACAAATTCATAAATAATCAGTGTTAAGTGTCCAGCAATGAATTATCGAGCGTGTCGTGAATGTAGACTTGGATAATAATAGCGTAATTACTGATAAGTTTTGATTCGTCCTTATCAATTTATTATGTGATACACAACTCGTATAATAGTTTCTGGCAGATTATGCTATATTTTCCAAAAAAAAAATTATAAATTTTACTGCTAACAGAGTCAAGTTTCCGGTAAATCATCAAGTTTTTGCTCTAAAAAATGTACAAGTTGTGCCACTAAAAAAAGAAACATGTAGTAGATTAAGGAGTTTTTTCCCAAAGAAACCTTACATTGTATCACTACAAAGAAGGTTTCTTTGTACAGGCTGTAAAGATTTTATCAAAATAATTTATAAATTTTACTATTGGAAGAAAAACTTTTAATAAATTATAAAATATTTGATCAAAAAGTCTATATCTTGTACCATCAAATCTACAAATTGTATCAGTAGACAGAAAGTTCTGCTATAATGTCAGGCTTATTCTGAAAAAAGAAATTTATCACAGAAAAGATGGATTTTAGTATATTATCAAGGTTTTTCTCTAAAACTATAACAGAAAAATAATTTCAAGTAGATTATGGAGGATTTCCTCAAAAAATTGTACCGTTAGAATGGCAGTTTCTGACAGATCTTAGAGTTTATCCCTCAAAATCACATCTTATAGGAAGGATGGAAAATATGAATATTTTATTTTTAAAAAAATATACAAATTGTACCAGTACCACACAGTATAGAGGTAGTATAGAGAGGGGATGTGCAGATGGTCGAGTATACAAGATCATCATTTTTTTTACCTTTTTTCTGCCTAGCCGACCCACAAAATTAGAGGTTTCTCCCTTAAAAAAAAAAGGAAAAAAATTCGTCTATCGTTAAGAAGGTCGACCCGTGATTGGACCTATAGATCATCGCGTGGCTTAGCGATTCTACTTAGTAACCCCAAATTAAAAGGGTCCTTTTTCCCACGGACTATCACGATCTCACGTTTGCTAGCATCACTTTGTAGCCACACGCGAAATTCGCAACCTTGAGACATTCCAGGATGTAGAGTGAGAGAAGTAAAACATGATAGATTATTCTGTAATAAGAGGGCTAAGGACTACTGCCCTCCTACTTGAATATAACACGTTCCATCCCCCATTCTACCACCATCCCGTGACGTCATTCGTCCACACCAGTGGCGATGCCGGTCGGCGGTCCCGCTACAACGGGCCTTCTGATTGGTGCTCAAAGGCTGCGGCCACACACGGCAACACCCACTGCAGTCACCCGGTCACGTGAGGGAGTCTGTTGCCCAGGCGACGATGATCTTATGTCACGTGGGCATTTCTTTACTTACGTTTAAAATCTGTATATACCAAACAACTGTAATTCTCCTCCAAAACTTAGAAAGTATTAAAATATCTTTAGAAATTTTGATATATTTTATAGTTTAGTTTTGTCTGTGGCAATAAAATCGGAGGAGAGTTTTAAGTTTTCTACATCTCTCCCCCTTTCGATTATGTGTTTAAGTTGATGATGAAGAGTAAGATGCTGGAGGAAAAAAAAAATCCAATGGATGTAGCAATCCAATACTCCGTTTGATGAAAGTAAAAGTGGGTTAGAAAAATTTTCAGGCAAAGTTTATTGAAAAAGCTGATAAGAATCTTTTGTCTAGTAGACTTTTCGATCGTGAAAAATTCTTTCGAAGGTGTTCTTTGATTTCGATCTTAACCCCCTGCACTTACATTACGGGAGTTGCAAGTTGTTTTCATCGATTTATGAATAGAAAGATGAAGCAACTTTCACCATCTTATTTAACTTTTTAAAGAGCCAATTTGTTTCTTATCGCCTAAAAAATTGCGTTTTCTATTCTAAAAAAAACACCTTCTTTTAATTAATTGAATAATTATTTTTTTAAAAAACACGTCGATTTAGTTTGAGTTACTTCAACGATTAATTCACTTTAAGTGCATTTATATCTTTAAATTTACAGAAGAATTGGATATTTTTTTAATGTTTCGCTTTAATATTTTGATCTAAATACTTGGAACTAAAATTTTTAAACTCTTATTAAGAAATAATTAATTTTAATAACTTTTTAAAACTACTTTCCTGAAGAAATCCAATGACATTGAAAAGGAATTCTTGTTAAGAATGTTAAATTACTGTCTTTTCACGTTCGAATTTTTGAACTTTTTAAATTAAAAGTAATTAAATATTGTTTAATAATTAACAATAAATTAGCTGTTTATTAAATAAGCAAAATTTGATAACTGTAAAACATCTTTTTATTGCTAACATAAGGAAAATGTTAGAAAAACACTTATTTTTCCGTGTGATAATGGTTCATAATTCGTCCGTATCCTTATCATTTGTCTAAATTTATAAATTTCTATGTGTTTTAGAATTATAATAATAGTCTAAAGTCTAACCTTTTAGTATACTGTTTCAACTATCCATAGTTTTACTACACATACGCTTTTGTTTTAAGCAATAAAGCATTTGTAAACAAGACTTACGACCGTAAAAAATAATTGTTTCTATAGACGATTATTAAAGATTAAATAATATTAAGTAAGCGAAATAATTTGAGGATAATTCTATATTTTTCTATAAGAAACTTCATAATGTTATCCCAACTTCATCTCTCCATCTTCCAGGTTTGTTTCAACTTACACTGTTCTAATTTTATCATATTTAAAAGCAAGAAAAACTTATTTCTTATATAATAAACACTTAAAAAGTAAATTGTTTTATGGCTCGACGCTAAAAAATATCAAAATTTTCACCTTTTACTAGTATTAAAAGCATTGTTAGTATAGGAGAAGATAGAGCAACAGAGCTGAAATTGGTGAGAAAAAAGTAGAAGAAATGTATTTTGTTGGAATAAAAGTTTGTCTTTCTCATCAACGAGACGATCAAAGTGAGAACAAAGTTAACTAATCGCTAACTATGATCAAGAAAAGGCAAAAGAGAGAGAGATGGTTGCCAAAACAATAAGGACGAACAATGAATGGATAATCGATAATTATTAAGTATTTACGTAAATTAAAACGCTCTATTGTTATTATTAGAACTAGTCGACAATGGCATAACAGAGATAAGGGGGGAAGGATGAGGATAGGCTAATCTTGTGTCCGTTCGATGCATTTCACAACTTGATTAATGTCTGTATCCCCGGAGGATGGTGAAAACTACACAGTAAAAAGGATCTTTCAAATATAAAACGGGGGGTATTTATCGATTAACGCTGGTTGAATGTGCGTTTTAAATTAAAAGTTTTGCAGTGGAAAGGATGGAAAACTAATTGATTGATTAATTAATAAAATCGGCTGCCACGTTTTTAACGTTTTTCTACTATCTTCTCCAACTACTACGTTATCGACAGACTTTGTCTCCAAACTAATTTGTTACTTTCTCTACCGGAATTAAGGGATTGAAATTTCTTTTTTATTAAAAAAAAGTGATGTTTAGATAAACATTGTACAGTTTGTTTTAATTGTTGAAATTTGTTTCGTCGTTTAGGTGATGTTTACAGGTTCAGGAAGCTGCTTCTTTTTCTAATGTCTAACAGGGTTTTATATGGGAATCTGTACATCAGCAGCTTAGTCCAGCATCAAATATACCTAACGAAATGACTTTACTTATGTATTTTTAGATACGAAAGGTTTTATTCAAGGTTTTACATTATAAAATTTGACTTTAGTTATCTTCTACACTTATTATAACTTAAGAAGTAAGATTCTGCAGATCAGAACATCATTCAACTTAGAAAATAACTTTAGTTCTGTATGTTTAGTATGAGAGAAATGTATTTTAAGTTTTTCTTAAGAATGGTTTAAACTAAATTCTTATCTAATTTTTGCTATTTTAGGGGTTGGGTGAGCCTTTAAAATTTTAATAGATGAAAATATTCGAATAGTGCTCGAAAAACCTACAAATTTATAAAGAGTAGTTTTATTGTCCTTAATAATTTAATTAATTTAATATAAATGTTTAAAGATTTGATTAGATTACAAAGAAAGGATCAAATTGCTAAAAATAAGACTAGAAAATCTTTAAAAAATACTTATTTAAAGTGTTTTAAGCTGTTATAAACAATGCATAAGTCAAAAATTTAATTATAAATTATTCTCTTTCATTAACTCATTGAAATTTATTACAAAAATACAATCATAAGAAGAAAAATATTAAAAATTATTATAAAAATTTCTTTAATAAATATATTTTTCTATAAAAATGTAACACAGATTATAGAAATCATATAAAATCATATATAATACGTACGTATTTTATTAAAAATAAATGGCATTTTCACGTAATTTTCCCGTCAAAATATAAATAAATCATAATTTATAATATGTAATTAATAGCAAAAATTATATTTGAAACATTAAAAAAAAACAATTATTTATTATAGGCTATATAAGCTTAAGTTAAGTTAAAGCTTACCTGCATACAGTAACTATAAATTATCAATAATTATTAGAATATATTCGACTATTTACAATTTGTTTATAATACAATATGGCGATTTTGTATAATAAAAAATTACAAAAAAAAACTCAAATTATCATTGACTCTTCCACTAATGTGCATCATACGCTTCAATAGCTTCACTTAAGATAAGCTGGAAACATAACTATTGATCATCGTAAGTTAAACTTAGTTAAACACGTCAATGTATAGTTAATATATAAGAACACATAGATCTAGAATAGTGTCGAATCTATGCAAATGAAGTCAAAAGTTGTGTTTCGCATGCCACAAAACTCCATCTTTAGCATCACTCATCTATCATCTGTCTCGTTGTCTCGCTAAATCGGCACAAAATTTAGCATACAATTTGTAGTGGAGTATTATAAAAATGATAGAAAATCGATCGAAAATTCACTTAGATGTTAATAAGTCACTAAAAAGAAATAAATTACACGTATTTTTATATTAAAATAAGTCATCTTTAAGACGTAATGAAGTTGTAAAAAAGCTGGCAAGAGTTCTTGCACGATTTTCATAGAACTCGAACAGGAGATTAGGCTTTATTTTTGGGAGTAGAGTAAGTTTTTTAAATGCCAATAATATTTGATTTTTAATAAGCTAAAAACTCGTACGAGTAAATTTTAATTAAGTCTGATCCCATTCGAGATACAATTCATCTCTCTGTATCTCTCCTCCCCTTTGACTTATAATCTCCAAAATTTAAGAGAATCATTTTCTCATATACAGAAGTATTCCTGCCAAATTTCAAAACTTTTAGTCTTTGGGGTCATGAGATATAAAGCAAAGTACAGGCCAATACACACACGAGCTGTACAGTATATGTACAGAATTTTTTTGTGTGTTTTTTTGGAATTAGGAAATCTTAAAACGTGAGAAAATGCAAAAAATAATCCCGGGTATGGAGTCAAAATTTGGCATATTACAATACTTTCTCACTATTCAATAACAGCTGGGAAAGTAAAAATAGTAAATTCGGCTGTCAATTTTGTTTAGAAAGAAGAAGAAAGTTATTTAATTTTGATATTTATATATAAAAATGCAATAACTGGCCGAGTTTTATTATAGAAAAATATTTTTCGTATGTTGTTGGAAGTAAACTTAAACTTTTCTACTATACGATCCATCAGACTACTGACATTGGTATTCGCATTTATAGATTTACTTTCGTTGATCTTTCTATAAAAATCCATTAACAACTTCTTTTCTTTTTTTTTTAGATTTCTTAGAGTCTATGATTTAAACGACAAACATAATCTATCAATCATTCTTGCCACTTGTCACTATGCAGCAGTTACTAGAAAGCTGCACCCGACTGGAAAGCACCTTGACTAATGATCAACTGCTTTCCTCGTCTTGACTTACTTTATATATATATAAATATATCTTTAAAGAATATAAATATATATAAACATTACATACATATTGAGAAATTTCTATGAAACATAAACATAGCAACAAATTTAATAAGAAACAAGCTGTAAACGATTGAAACTGCATTCACTCTACTAATGGTTTAAGTTGTTTTTTTTTTTTTTTAAGGAAAATTCCACCTTTATATAGGCTCATATGTATTTTAATAGAAAAAAATTCGGTATTTTAGTATGTTTTTTAGATATAAAAATATTCAATTTTTTAAATTTATTTATTTATTTTAATGTTTGTGATATTATGATGATATAATTACTTATTTTTTTTGCGAAAAATGATACATTGGTATTAGAGAATAATCAAGAAAAGTTGATATTTTATAAGAGAAACGTCTGTTTTTTTTATGTAAAAAATATTTTTTAATAGAGAAAAGCTCGTTTTTAATAGTTAAGAACTAATTTTTATTGGAGAAAAATTCCTTAACTTAATAAAAACCAAAGAAAGAATTTTTTTCTATTCAACAAAAGTTCATTTTAATCACATAAAAATCCATTTATATCAAAGAAAACTCATTTCAACATAAGAAAATTACATTTTTATCGAAGAAACTCGTTTTCTTTTCAAATAAAACATTATTTTAACTACAAGAAAAGTTATTATTTATCCAAAAACTCATTTCAATTACATAAAAATCCATTTGTAACTACAAAAAACGAATAATTTCTATCAAAAAATTAACTTTTCTAACCAAAAAAAATTTATTTTAATCATAAAAACTCGTTTAATTATTAAAAAATATTGCATGTTTAACAAAATGACAAAAATAATATTCAAAAAACTTAAATGAATATGATCGATTTTAGATCAAATTAATCTAATTAATTCTCAACAGGCGATAGAATATTTATAGTAATTTCGAATGGCAAGAATACTTTATAATGTGTAGCCTAATAAAGTAAAAAAAAAAAAAAATTAGTACGTTGGTCGGTCTGGACGACATTCTCTAATGAAAAACACGTGAAGTTGTAGAAGAACTAGAGTAGATTGATGATGTAGAAGACGTCAGATGCTGACGAATGCTAGTTTTAAAGATAAAAGTCGATAATTGGTGGCTCAACCCACAATGGAAGAGCCGTATGTGGCCCCAGTTATGATTAAACACCCCGCGAGTGGAATTAGTGTGTCCACAAAAATTGACCTGTCCCATAGGAATAAAATATGTAAGATCGTCATTGGATGAATCTCTAGTTAGAGGCGTGTATGGAGGGAGGAAGGAATTAAGTCCATCAACCTCTGAGAATCCAGAATGGAAGTTAGATAATGATGGATTTCACTTGTAATTTTTATGTCTTCAAAAAATATCAACTAAAAAAAAAGTCCTCTTTTACTCGAACATCCCTCAAATTTACTTACGTGACGGGCATGAAGATAACAGTTTTGTCTAACGTAACTTCACGCGTTACGCCCGTTACGCTACTAAACCTGTTAAGTTTGCGCTGAGGTTTTTTTCCAAAGTATTGTTTTTGGTTTAAAACTGTACTTTATTGAAGCAAAAATATTAAAAAAAAATAACCATTTTTTTTGTTTTTAATTAATTATGTTCAATTCTACTAAAATAACCTCCAAAACTATGTAAATGTCTGTATTTTTTGTACATAATTATATAAATTAAATGGATAATAGTGTTTTTTACGTATATTTTGTGGTTTTTAGTAGTTTTTTTCCGATAAATTTACAAAGTTACCTTTGACAAAAGTTCTAAATAAAACTTTTTCAAAGGTGATTTTATATTTTTACACCAATTTAATCTCCCGAAGAGTAACAATATAATAAATAAAATACAGAAAAGAAGCTTTAATTCGACGAATAAAAGGTAAAAAACTATTAAAAAAAATCACCCTAGATAATGAATAAAGTCGAGTTTTCCTGGGATATTTTTCAATAGTTAATAATTTTTAAAAATATTCATTTTATAATTTATTAAAATCCCCAAACAAGCTTCAAATATGGAAAATTTACCATTGAAATAAATTAATTAAATTAGTTTTACTTCTACGAAAAAGTCCAACTTTGAACTTTGACCCGAACGTATTTAAAATTTTAAAAACAATTTAATTAAAAAAATTTATCTTCAAAAAAATTGGGCTTAAAACTTTTAAAAAACGCTCAATTCGACTTTTAACAATACCGTCGGGGAGGGATGATTTTCGTTTTTTTTTTTTTCGAAAGTACCACGAGATGGCAGCAGCATAGGTTTACGACATAATTGAGTTAAGGAGTGATGACGTCAAAAAACTCGTCGCTTCTTTTATAAACTCAATAGTAAACAATTAAAAAACATTAATTTACAAAAATTACATCTTCCCCCCCCCCGAAAAAAAATCCCTTAAAATTTATTTTTAAATTTACTTATTAAAACGTGGCGATGCGCATTATATATCGAAGAGAGTTCAGAAGGTCGAGAGACATTAAAATATTTGAAATAACTTCACACTATCATTTAATTTGGTTGTGTTTGCATGTAAAAAAAAAAACAACGCAAGCATTAATTTTTATCAGTTAAGGAATTTGATTAGCTGGACTCGACTATTGGACCACTCATCTATTAACCAATTCTCTTTCGCATAAAAAAAAAGAAACAAGGAAAAAAATCGAAAAAAAAACAGTATAAATACTATTAATTAAATTGACAAAAAAGGTTTTTTTTGAAGAGTAAGAATCGACGAAATGCAAAAACTCACAAAGTCATTCTACGACCGTAAATTAAAAAGTCATTAAGTCTATCCTACCTCTCTGATCGTAAATTTGAAACCCTCTCTATTAGTGACTTCCCCCTCTTCTTACTACTATTTTTTTTTATATTTTTTTTTTTTTTATTTTTCGGTCTTTTCATCTTCGTCTGGTCGTTTTCGTTTTGCTCCATTCCATTTATCACGCTCACGCTTCATTTGCTTCAAAAAGCAATAAACTAAAGATAATTTATAGACGTAAATGACTTTGGCAATTGCATAGTACTTGGACAGTCGTTGCCCATTAAATGCTTTGACGATCTTAGGAATAAAATATGTAAGATCGTCATTGGATGAATCTCTAGTTAGAGGCGTGTATGGAGGGAGGAAGGAATTAAGTCCATCAACCTCTGAGAATCCAGAATGGAAGTTAGATAATGATGGATTTCACTTGTAATTTTTATGTCTTCAAAAAATATCAACTAAAAAAAAAGTCCTCTTTTACTCGAACATC
>NW_019385153.1:167294-180785 GCF_000671375.1 Centruroides sculpturatus | reverse complement strand
TTGAATGTTTTGCATATATTGTATAATCAATAATTATAATATACACCATTTTGTTGTGCTATAAGACTATAATCTTAAGTTTCCTATACTATAACGGTTCTAATAATGTATTGTTTATCTTGCATTGTATAGAATACAAAAGCAATTTGTGTATAATTTATGTTTTATACATTTTACAATAATTACAACATAATATAAACTTGGTAGATTTTATAACAGCATATACAAATGACATAAATAGAGATTTGTTATGTTAAATCTTAATATAAATCAGGTATTTAGGTCAAATTATAATACAGAAATGTCATCTAAGTTATGTACATATTGTGAATTTTTGTATATACAACATTATTCTCGACATAAATTTAACACGGCGTAGTTTAATATTTATTATGTACACTACCTTGGATAGACAACACAATTTTTAGTAACTGTTATATATCATGTTGCACCTTCTACAAAAATACAACTGGTGTCAAACATCGCAACGTGATGTATAAAGTACACGGCTATAAGAATCTATTTAAAGTGCGAAAATACAGCTATTAGATATTTTTTTCAATAAAAATAACTTTTCCATCTCTCTATGAATTGTAAAGAGCGGAATAAAATGATTTTCTCTTCGACACATGGATCTACTAGAGCATTATTTTCACTTTTTTTTATCTTCACCTCCCCCTTTCGCTTTCATATATACAATAACCATAATGCTATTTTGGTATTCAACGACCCAACATTGTTAAATTGCTGACCACGTCTTGCTCACATGGTTGCTCTTCGCCAAAAACTATTAAACAGAGGGTGGAGGAGTTGTTAATGATATAAAAAGAACACCCAGTGGCTACTTGAACCGTAGTCTGTCGGTTCTTCTGTTTCGTGTCTTTAAAGCTACAGAACAAAGGAAAATATGCGCGTAAATTTAATTTAAAGGTTTTTAATGATAAAGATATTGTTACCGAAAGTTTTAATAGCGCTCGAGTTGTCTTATTATATTTAATTTTTTATTTTGTAGACGAGAAGAATTTTAAAAGTTTCTTTACTCGGCTGAATTAAAATAATTCAAAAGTGTCAGTTAACATTCCTGTAATTATTGTTTAAAAGTTATTTTAACGTACAAGAAAACGAAAATATATAAAGTACACGCGTAATCTCTCATTGGTATTTTTATGTTTCTTTAACGTGACGAAAGTATTCTTCCTCTTCTTTTACAAGTGTTTATTATCAGTAAACTACTATAGAGGAGAAAATTAGGCAGTTACACTTTATAAAAGTGCACAAAATCTTTCCCCTATTCTAGCGAATATTCTAATAAAACTATTCATTTCTCCCTTATAATTGGTATACGAGTTACATCTAATATACTTCCTACAGAATATATACTATAAACTGTACTAAATTGAATATATAAGCTAAATATGTAAGATACACCTGTATACAACCTCTAGAATTAATGTATATTCCTAAAGTTGTATACTATAGAATATAATAAACCCCCTAAAGAATATATATCTTGTACAATTATGATTTTTAGTAAATATAACGAACTTTTAGTAATCTTAGAGTAGAAAGGATTATAAACTGTCTGATTCCTTAAATTAGTTTCAATGGTATACTGCGTATACAGTAATGTGTTACCCATCTTACACTGTACAGGTGAGTTATAAATGATATAATATAGGCATAAAGACGTCGTAATATACGGAATGAATCTGTCAACAATACTACTATCGTAAAAATATCGGGTGTCACTTTTCTCTTCTCCACCCCGCGTGTAAAACGGGTCAACGAGTCTGACCTTAAGAGCTACCAGCGACGATGTTACTGTGGCAAATAAATAACAGGTATTAGAAACATCTGGTCTTCTAGGATTTCTATTAATGTTGTCACTGTCGAAAATAACAAAACTAAGAGGATTAATCATAACCCCGTAGAGGAGGACTACTATAATGATAACGTCCGAAGGTGTGGTAATGGAAAGCCGTTCAATGCAGTAACCAAATATTAGAGAATTTTCTAGTGTACTATTATTAAGGCAGTGTTGGTAGAAGATTAATATTGAAGCCACATGACAGTTAGTTTTTCGCCTTTGGCTACGGGTTAGGAGTTTAGTTTTCTATAATTATAGGCTCCGTTCTAACACAATGCCTCCAGACATATCGATGTATATAGTGTCGGTGGGGGAGAATACTTTTTGCCTCGTTCGTTTTCTTAATCTACTCACAAACATTTTACTATTTTTTTTTTTTTTTAAAAAGATTGCTTGATATATTATGCAGATTTGTTTGAGTAATTGATATTCTTCCATCCTTTTCTCTGTCATTTTACGATGTTTAAGAGCTTCTATTCGAATTGTATATCTCTTACTGTTTCGTTGACGTAAATTAATGTTACAGAAATTGTTCTATCGTGAACATTTTTATGTCAGTGACTTTATATTCCATAATTATATCAATAATACTAATTATGCCATTAATATTATAGCAATTTTTCTGTTTTATGTATGCCGTGCCAATTATTTACTCTGTTATTAACATTTGTATCAATTGCTAGATATTTTAATGTTCTTCCATTTGATAATGTTGTATATCAATTTTTTTTTAATTTTAAATTAAAGCATATTTTTCTGTTAATTAATTTATTAAATATTTAAAATCAAATTTAACTTTCGCTTTTTCTTTACATCTTAGGAACTAAAATTAAGGAAAACCGTAAAAAAAAAGTAATAAAAAAAAGTAGAAAAGATCAAGAAAATCATAAATTTATAGAAAAAAAAAACGAAAAAAACCCATATAAAAACACAGTAGACAACTACAGAAACTATTGTTCGGGGGGGGAAAATGTATAAAAATTGGCACCGTTCAAAAATAAGATATTTTTTTTTTTTAGTTTCATTTAGAAGATTCGTTTAACCCGTGACATTCAATCAGAATACCGCACAATCCAATAATAGAAAAAAGATATGATTGAAGCAACATCCTGCCCTAGTCTTAAGTTCTGATGGACTGCAATGCCCCCTGCCGTTAACCTTGTCAACTAACTTGTAACATCAACCTTGTATACGACGGACAGCAACTCTCAGTCGGATCTGTCAACGAACGGGATGGAGATGGAACGAATGAAATGCACTGCCTGTCACTTAATATCCGATGCTTTCTACAAAAATAAATCAAAACAATTCGTCAAAAGAATGCTCTTTTCCATTATTTTTTTTTCTTTCAAATGTGTTTTTCTTGTTATAACAATCGACCTCAGGAAAATTTATTTTTCATGCAATTCTTTTGACTTTTTGAAGGATAATAATAAAATTTATTCTATAAATAAAAATAAATTTTTAATATAAATAATTTAAAAATTTATTAAAAATTTAAATAATTTTTTTTCCTTTTTCAATCTTATGCAAATTATCAAACTGTTTCGCGTAACGTAAATGTTTTTTTTTTTCTTTTATTTCTTAAAAAATGCGCTTCTCGATGTATTTATCGACTACTTTATTTGAAATTTATGTTTATTTCCTGAAAATATACAATTTTTAATGGAACTATCAGCAGTTTAATGAAACATAAACATATCTTTCTAACATAAAAAAAAAAGAAAGTAAACAAGACAATTCTTGATGAGACTGTCAACTAAATAATGGAATATATTTTATTCTTTAAAAAAAAAACAATTATTAACTATTAAATATAACATAAATATATGTTTTTTTTTTCTTTTACAAGAACATAAATATAGTTTCCTCCTTCATAAAAAATTCTAAAGTATAAAGTGAAGTTAATAAAGTAAAGTAAACAATTCACTCATTTTTTGAGAAATTAATGTAAAATAATAATACTTTTTATAATGAGTATTTATCTTCTATTTTCTATAAATAGATATTTTGTTTTATATATATATAAATATCTTTCCCCTTTTTATGCGTCGAAAAGGACTGGTATAATTTGACAAGCAGACCACGCTGATCACTTTGCATGTATTTGATCCATTCTATCAAGATCACTATCTACATAATAAATAATACATAACATTTTGACTAACGGAGTTAACCGGTTTGTCATTTCTTTGGCTAATTCTCTATGTAATTACATCTGTTAAAATTTATGTACAAAAAATTGCTATTAATCCTAATGAGAATATATATTTTCTTTATCATTTCTCATTCGTATTTTATAAATATAGGGTTAGAAGTTAGAAAATGTCGTTTAGATATGGCAACTGTTTAAATTCTTGTTGATCAATCTTCATGCTCATATTGCTATTAGTGAGATATATCTTTACTCGGTTATTAATACAAGTTAGCCCCAGGTTGTTATAAAAAAAGAAGAAGAAGAAGAAGAAGTTGTATTTTAAAGATGTTTTCAGTTCAATCGATTTATTTTTTTTAAATTGAATCTTCAAAAATATATCGTGAGATGCGAGTCGTTTCGTTAACGATTGGTCTTCTTTTTTTTTGTGTGTGTTTTGCATTGGTAAGCAATAAGAATACAAGTTACAGTGTTCAATGATTGATCTGTATAGAGTAACTTTAACGAACTCTAGATAGCAACCTGTTATTACAGTTGATCCGCCATGGCCAACATGCGACTCTGAGATTTTCTAAGTTGACATTGATGGACACAGATGATTTTCTAAGACATGTTCAATACAAACGCAATACTTATAATTACTAACGTTAAGTAGTCGTTTCTCAGTCAAATCGTAAACTGGTTGTAATATATCTAAAAAAAAAGAGAGAAGTATTTGATAGATAAATCGATTCTAGAATGAAATATTTTAAAGAAAACTTCTAACCAGAATTGATGTTGTGATGATATATCGATGTAAATAAATTTATTGCATGTATTTGTAAGTCATACTAATGTTACTTATCTATATTACCCATCTCTAAATTTGATTCCTCCATTTTTTTTNTCTATCAAAAAATTAACTTTTCTAACCAAAAAAAATTTATTTTAATCATAAAAACTCGTTTAATTATTAAAAAATATTGCATGTTTAACAAAATGACAAAAATAATATTCAAAAAACTTAAATGAATATGATCGATTTTAGATCAAATTAATCTAATTAATTCTCAACAGGCGATAGAATATTTATAGTAATTTCGAATGGCAAGAATACTTTATAATGTGTAGCCTAATAAAGTAAAAAAAAAAAAAAATTAGTACGTTGGTCGGTCTGGACGACATTCTCTAATGAAAAACACGTGAAGTTGTAGAAGAACTAGAGTAGATTGATGATGTAGAAGACGTCAGATGCTGACGAATGCTAGTTTTAAAGATAAAAGTCGATAATTGGTGGCTCAACCCACAATGGAAGAGCCGTATGTGGCCCCAGTTATGATTAAACACCCCGCGAGTGGAATTAGTGTGTCCACAAAAATTGACCTGTCCCATAGGAATAAAATATGTAAGATCGTCATTGGATGAATCTCTAGTTAGAGGCGTGTATGGAGGGAGGAAGGAATTAAGTCCATCAACCTCTGAGAATCCAGAATGGAAGTTAGATAATGATGGATTTCACTTGTAATTTTTATGTCTTCAAAAAATATCAACTAAAAAAAAAGTCCTCTTTTACTCGAACATCCCTCAAATTTACTTACGTGACGGGCATGAAGATAACAGTTTTGTCTAACGTAACTTCACGCGTTACGCCCGTTACGCTACTAAACCTGTTAAGTTTGCGCTGAGGTTTTTTTCCAAAGTATTGTTTTTGGTTTAAAACTGTACTTTATTGAAGCAAAAATATTAAAAAAAAATAACCATTTTTTTTGTTTTTAATTAATTATGTTCAATTCTACTAAAATAACCTCCAAAACTATGTAAATGTCTGTATTTTTTGTACATAATTATATAAATTAAATGGATAATAGTGTTTTTTACGTATATTTTGTGGTTTTTAGTAGTTTTTTTCCGATAAATTTACAAAGTTACCTTTGACAAAAGTTCTAAATAAAACTTTTTCAAAGGTGATTTTATATTTTTACACCAATTTAATCTCCCGAAGAGTAACAATATAATAAATAAAATACAGAAAAGAAGCTTTAATTCGACGAATAAAAGGTAAAAAACTATTAAAAAAAATCACCCTAGATAATGAATAAAGTCGAGTTTTCCTGGGATATTTTTCAATAGTTAATAATTTTTAAAAATATTCATTTTATAATTTATTAAAATCCCCAAACAAGCTTCAAATATGGAAAATTTACCATTGAAATAAATTAATTAAATTAGTTTTACTTCTACGAAAAAGTCCAACTTTGAACTTTGACCCGAACGTATTTAAAATTTTAAAAACAATTTAATTAAAAAAATTTATCTTCAAAAAAATTGGGCTTAAAACTTTTAAAAAACGCTCAATTCGACTTTTAACAATACCGTCGGGGAGGGATGATTTTCGTTTTTTTTTTTTTCGAAAGTACCACGAGATGGCAGCAGCATAGGTTTACGACATAATTGAGTTAAGGAGTGATGACGTCAAAAAACTCGTCGCTTCTTTTATAAACTCAATAGTAAACAATTAAAAAACATTAATTTACAAAAATTACATCTTCCCCCCCCCCGAAAAAAAATCCTTTAAAATTTATTTTTAAATTTACTTATTAAAACGTGGCGATGCGCATTATATATCGAAGAGAGTTCAGAAGGTCGAGAGACATTAAAATATTTGAAATAACTTCACACTATCATTTAATTTGGTTGTGTTTGCATGTAAAAAAAAACAACGCAAGCATTAATTTTTATCAGTTAAGGAATTTGATTAGCTGGACTCGACTATTGGACCACTCATCTATTAACCAATTCTCTTTCGCATAAAAAAAAGAAACAAGGAAAAAAATCGAAAAAAAAAACAGTATAAATACTATTAATTAAATTGACAAAAAAGGTTTTTTTTGAAGAGTAAGAATCGACGAAATGCAAAAACTCACAAAGTCATTCTACGACCGTAAATTAAAAAGTCATTAAGTCTATCCTACCTCTCTGATCGTAAATTTGAAACCCTCTCTATTAGTGACTTCCCCCTCTTCTTACTACTATTTTTTTTTATATTTTTTTTTTTTTTNTGAAGGGTAACAACAGAAGGGTAAATCGGAGGGTCGAAGTGCCTCAAGGTCAACCAATAATTCCGTACGAAGCGGTATGAAATTAAAATCAACGCCATCAAAACGCGCAGTTTCGCGCCCGTCTTACATAAAATACATTACTCTTTAAATTAACTATATAAATAATTTACAGGCGCACATTAAAGTGTGTCCATTTTCGCTAATATATATAATTTTTTTCTTTTTTTTTTGAGTAATTGTTCACCAGTCAAATATTGGGCGATGGTCCGAAATTACAATATTTTAAAAATGCTATAAAACGTAACACCTTCCTTCCTTTCTCCCCTCTTTTGTCGTTCTCGTTTCGATTTCTCACCCTCTTTACATTGATCATCGGAGATTAAACAATGTTTTTCATTGATGATCGGAGATTGAACAATGTTTTTAATTCAATTAATGATCGATCGGTAATATAAAATATTATCGGCAGTTTAATTTTGGGCATCTCTTCCTTATTGGAATCTCTCTCCTTCCATTGCTGGTGACGATATCAAATTTTTCATTTATCTGTTGTTTTAATAAATGAAAAGATTGATATTGTCGTGAGCCTACAAGGAAAGAGGTGTCTATAGAATATAGAGGGAGAGATGCCTATAAGGAAAAGACGGCCAAAATTAAATTGCTAATAACAATATTTTAAAATGAAGGTTGCCTATTTATTTATTTAACAACTTTCTCTTCAAGGTATTTTTTTTTTTTTTTGCCATCTTTCCCTCTAGTCAACTCTACCTTACATACTATGCTATATCATATAATATATATATATATTTATTTTGTATATCTTATTACACTTCAATTAAATTCTTGTAAATATTTTAGTAAGATTAAATTATAATTTTTCATTCAATAGTGCCCTAATTTATCACGTGTATATTGTATATTCGATAAAATTTCGTTATATAATTTGTATATTTATAGAATCATTTTTGTTTTATATAAAATAGGACATTTATGGTGAGCAAATTACATATAAATTTCATTAAATTACAATAAAAAAAAAGTTTATCAACTAATGACTTACTCTTGTATAATATGGCTTGTATGTGATTACTTAGGTTTAAAATAATTTGTAAGAGAAAATTTAGGCAAGTTACCAATTGATTCCTGAATGAAATTAAGTAAGTACAGGTGAGTACTGTGCAACCTACATTTTTTAGAAAAATCGAATTTGGAAGATTTTGTGTAGAGAATCTGGCCCGGGGTGGAGGAGGCGTGAGTGATGTTACATACATCAAATCAAAGGTCCCCTTGGGGTCAAACGTTCACCATCGGTCACTATGTCCACTGTAATAATACGTCCACGGTTGCTCAGGTGTGGCTTTTACTTGTCGTTGCACCTGCTGACTACGTACACACCTGCACCATTTATATTTCTAAGGAAATGTGAAATATTTTCGATTAGATCTACTTAATATCGCTAAACAATTAACTAGCATCAATTATTTATAAAGCTTATATTCGAAATTCATAATCATTTGAATGTTTTGCATATATTGTATAATCAATAATTATAATATACACCGTTTTGTTGTGCTATAAGACTATAATCTTAAGTTTCCTATACTATAACGGTTCTAATAATGTATTGTTTATCTTGCATTGTATAGAATACAAAAGCAATTTGTGTATAATTTATGTTTTATACATTTTACAATAATTATAAACATAATATAAACTTGGTAGATTTTATAACAGCATATACAAATGACATAAATAGAGATTTGTTATGTTAAATCTTAATATAAATCAGGTATTTAGGTCAAATTATAATACAGAAATGTCATCTAAGTTATGTACATATTGTGAATTTTTGTATATACAACATTATTCTCGACATAAATTTAACACGGCGTAGTTTAATATTTATTATGTACACTACCTTGGATAGACAACACAATTTTTAGTAACTGTTATATATCATGTTGCACCTTCTACAAAAATACAACTGGTGTCAAACATCGCAACGTGATGTATAAAGTACACGGCTATAAGAATCTATTTAAAGTGCGAAAATACAGCTATTAGATATTTTTTTCAATAAAAATAACTTTTCCATCTCTCTATGAATTGTAAAGAGCGGAATAAAATGATTTTCTCTTCGACACATGGATCTACTAGAGCATTATTTTCACTTTTTTTTATCTTCACCTCCCCCTTTCGCTTTCATATATACAATAACCATAATGCTATTTTGGTATTCAACGACCCAACATTGTTAAATTGCTGACCACGTCTTGCTCACATGGTTGCTCTTCGCCAAAAACTATTAAACAGAGGGTGGAGGAGTTGTTAATGATATAAAAAGAACACCCAGTGGCTACTTGAACCGTAGTCTGTCGGTTCTTCTGTTTCGTGTCTTTAAAGCTACAGAACAAAGGAAAATATGCGCGTAAATTTAATTTAAAGGTTTTTAATGATAAAGATATTGTTACCGAAAGTTTTAATAGCGCTCGAGTTGTCTTATTATATTTAATTTTTTATTTTGTAGACGAGAAGAATTTTAAAAGTTTCTTTACTCGGCTGAATTAAAATAATTCAAAAGTGTCAGTTAACATTCCTGTAATTATTGTTTAAAAGTTATTTTAACGTACAAGAAAACGAAAATATATAAAGTACACGCGTAATCTCTCATTGGTATTTTTATGTTTCTTTAACGTGACGAAAGTATTCTTCCTCTTCTTTTACAAGTGTTTATTATCAGTAAACTACTATAGAGGAGAAAATTAGGCAGTTACACTTTATAAAAGTGCACAAAATCTTTCCCCTATTCTAGCGAATATTCTAATAAAACTATTCATTTCTCCCTTATAATTGGTATACGAGTTACATCTAATATACTTCCTACAGAATATATACTATAAACTGTACTAAATTGAATATATAAGCTAAATATGTAAGATACACCTGTATACAACCTCTAGAATTAATGTATATTCCTAAAGTTGTATACTATAGAATATAATAAACCCCCTAAAGAATATATATCTTGTACAATTATGATTTTTAGTAAATATAACGAACTTTTAGTAATCTTAGAGTAGAAAGGATTATAAACTGTCTGATTCCTTAAATTAGTTTCAATGGTATACTGCGTATACAGTAATGTGTTACCCATCTTACACTGTACAGGTGAGTTATAAATGATATAATATAGGCATAAAGACGTCGTAATATACGGAATGAATCTGTCAACAATACTACTATCGTAAAAATATCGGGTGTCACTTTTCTCTTCTCCACCCCGCGTGTAAAACGGGTCAACGAGTCTGACCTTAAGAGCTACCAGCGACGATGTTACTGTGGCAAATAAATAACAGGTATTAGAAACATCTGGTCTTCTAGGATTTCTATTAATGTTGTCACTGTCGAAAATAACAAAACTAAGAGGATTAATCATAACCCCGTAGAGGAGGACTACTATAATGATAACGTCCGAAGGTGTGGTAATGGAAAGCCGTTCAATGCAGTAACCAAATATTAGAGAATTTTCTAGTGTACTATTATTAAGGCAGTGTTGGTAGAAGATTAATATTGAAGCCACATGACAGTTAGTTTTTCGCCTTTGGCTACGGGTTAGGAGTTTAGTTTTCTATAATTATAGGCTCCGTTCTAACACAATGCCTCCAGACATATCGATGTATATAGTGTCGGTGGGGGAGAATACTTTTTGCCTCGTTCGTTTTCTTAATCTACTCACAAACATTTTACTATTTTTTTTTTTTTTTTTAAAAAGATTGCTTGATATATTATGCAGATTTGTTTGAGTAATTGATATTCTTCCATCCTTTTCTCTGTCATTTTACGATGTTTAAGAGCTTCTATTCGAATTGTATATCTCTTACTGTTTCGTTGACGTAAATTAATGTTACAGAAATTGTTCTATCGTGAACATTTTTATGTCAGTGACTTTATATTCCATAATTATATCAATAATACTAATTATGCCATTAATATTATAGCAATTTTTCTGTTTTATGTATGCCGTGCCAATTATTTACTCTGTTATTAACATTTGTATCAATTGCTAGATATTTTAATGTTCTTCCATTTGATAATGTTGTATATCAATTTTTTTTTAATTTTAAATTAAAGCATATTTTTCTGTTAATTAATTTATTAAATATTTAAAATCAAATTTAACTTTCGCTTTTTCTTTACATCTTAGGAACTAAAATTAAGGAAAACCGTAAAAAAAAAGTAATAAAAAAAAGTAGAAAAGATCAAGAAAATCATAAATTTATAGAAAAAAAAAACGAAAAAAACCCATATAAAAACACAGTAGACAACTACAGAAACTATTGTTCGGGGGGGAAAATGTATAAAAATTGGC
This sequence comes from Centruroides sculpturatus, assembly GCF_000671375.1. NCBI lineage: Eukaryota > Metazoa > Arthropoda > Arachnida > Scorpiones > Buthidae > Centruroides > Centruroides sculpturatus. The sequence continues at coordinate 169,356 of NW_019385153.1, read as the reverse complement.
ACCGTTCAAAAATAAGATATTTTTTTTTTTTAGTTTCATTTAGAAGATTCGTTTAACCCGTGACATTCAATCAGAATACCGCACAATCCAATAATAGAAAAAAGATATGATTGAAGCAACATCCTGCCCTAGTCTTAAGTTCTGATGGACTGCAATGCCCCCTGCCGTTAACCTTGTCAACTAACTTGTAACATCAACCTTGTATACGACGGACAGCAACTCTCAGTCGGATCTGTCAACGAACGGGATGGAGATGGAACGAATGAAATGCACTGCCTGTCACTTAATATCCGATGCTTTCTACAAAAATAAATCAAAACAATTCGTCAAAAGAATGCTCTTTTCCATTATTTTTTTTTCTTTCAAATGTGTTTTTCTTGTTATAACAATCGACCTCAGGAAAATTTATTTTTCATGCAATTCTTTTGACTTTTTGAAGGATAATAATAAAATTTATTCTATAAATAAAAATAAATTTTTAATATAAATAATTTAAAAATTTATTAAAAATTTAAATAATTTTTTTTTCCTTTTTCAATCTTATGCAAATTATCAAACTGTTTCGCGTAACGTAAATGTTTTTTTTTTCTTTTATTTCTTAAAAAATGCGCTTCTCGATATATTTATCGACTACTTTATTTGAAATTTATGTTTATTTCTTGAAAATATACAATTTTTAATGGAACTATCAGCAGTTTAATGAAACATAAACATATCTTTCTAACATAAAAAAAAAGAAAGTAAACAAGACAATTCTTGATGAGACTGTCAACTAAATAATGGAATATATTTTATTCTTTAAAAAAAAAAACAATTATTAACTATTAAATATAACATAAATATATGTTTTTTTTTCTTTTACAAGAACATAAATATAGTTTCCTCCTTCATAAAAAATTCTAAAGTATAAAGTGAAGTTAATAAAGTAAAGTAAACAATTCACTCATTTTTTGAGAAATTAATGTAAAATAATAATACTTTTTATAATGAGTATTTATCTTCTATTTTCTATAAATAGATATTTTGTTTTATATATATATAAATATCTTTCCCCTTTTTATGCGTCGAAAAGGACTGGTATAATTTGACAAGCAGACCACGCTGATCACTTTGCATGTATTTGATCCATTCTATCAAGATCACTATCTACATAATAAATAATACATAACATTTTGACTAACGGAGTTAACCGGTTTGTCATTTCTTTGGCTAATTCTCTATGTAATTACATCTGTTAAAATTTATGTACAAAAAATTGCTATTAATCCTAATGAGAATATATATTTTCTTTATCATTTCTCATTCGTATTTTATAAATATAGGGTTAGAAGTTAGAAAATGTCGTTTAGATATGGCAACTGTTTAAATTCTTGTTGATCAATCTTCATGCTCATATTGCTATTAGTGAGATATATCTTTACTCGGTTATTAATACAAGTTAGCCCCAGGTTGTTATAAAAAAAGAAGAAGAAGAAGAAGAAGTTGTATTTTAAAGATGTTTTCAGTTCAATCGATTTATTTTTTTTAAATTGAATCTTCAAAAATATATCGTGAGATGCGAGTCGTTTCGTTAACGATTGGTCTTCTTTTTTTTTGTGTGTGTTTTGCATTGGTAAGCAATAAGAATACAAGTTACAGTGTTCAATGATTGATCTGTATAGAGTAACTTTAACGAACTCTAGATAGCAACCTGTTATTACAGTTGATCCGCCATGGCCAACATGCGACTCTGAGATTTTCTAAGTTGACATTGATGGACACAGATGATTTTCTAAGACATGTTCAATACAAACGCAATACTTATAATTACTAACGTTAAGTAGTCGTTTCTCAGTCAAATCGTAAACTGGTTGTAATATATCTAAAAAAAAAGAGAGAAGTATTTGATAGATAAATCGATTCTAGAATGAAATATTTTAAAGAAAACTTCTAACCAGAATTGATGTTGTGATGATATATCGATGTAAATAAATTTATTGCATGTATTTGTAAGTCATACTAATGTTACTTATCTATATTACCCATCTCTAAATTTGATTCCTCCATTTTTTTTTTTTTTTTT
>NW_019385153.1:34035-167222 GCF_000671375.1 Centruroides sculpturatus | reverse complement strand
AAAAAAGAATTATATGGTTTTTATATGTAATTAAAATCTCATATAATATTTCTAAATTAAATAAAATTTTAAAATAATTTTAAAAAAAAATTATCAGTCGAAACGAATAAAAAATCAAATGATAAATGTAAAGCTTTGATATATCCTCGGGTTAAATTTATATCTTTCAATTTAATCGAGGTTTTTTTTTTTTTTAAAGATAAATTCAATCTGACGAATAAAAATATAATTATTTTATCTCATGATAGATATGAAAGAGGGGGGAAATGAATAAAATAATTATTTTTTAGCATTTGAAATAATTTTTTCGTGCGTATTTATGCAGCGTGTAGAACACTAATTAACAATTTTGTCAATTTAATTTATAATTTTGTATATTTAAAATATTGAATTTTTCAAATTAAATATATTTTGCGTCGTAGAAAATTATTAATTTTCTTTAATCTCGAAACAAATATAATTCTTGGATAACCTTAGGTTAAAATTATCTCTTGATAAATATAAAGACATAATTTTAACCTCGGGATATACAAAAATTTCATTTCTTTAATGTTTTTACAATTAATTTTGTTTATTTTTCAGTTAAAAATTTATTAATCTAAAGATCTAATCTATAGATTAAGCAATAGAAATAATTTATTGTTGAATAAATAATAAAGAGATAAATCTTTTTTAAATTATTAATTTATTTTAATTTTATTTTACATCTCGTAAATTTTCCTATATAATTTATTTTATTTATTTATTTTTTAATATTTTTCCTACGTAATTAGTTTAATATGCATTCTATTGAATTACGCGCTTATCCGTTTATTATTAGTTTCGAAAGATAATAACGAATTTAATTAAAATTTAATATATATAATTTTTTTTTTATTTTTTGACTACAATGCTCTTTTTTATAATGTGTAAGGATTAATTTCTTTAACTACTTACAAAGGAGTAAAAACTTTTCAATAATAAAGATAACAAAAAAAGGGGGGACTTTTGTCACTTATCACGTGGTATTAATCAAAAACAAAAGATTTTACGACAGTGTCACTCGCATCTGTTATAAAAATTAAAAATAAAAAAAGAGTAAGAAAATTGATTGGAGATATATTTAATTAATTATTTAAACCGAAAATTTTCTTTCGCACAAACATTGATATATAGATTTATCTGGTGACGATAGTTTGTTATATAAAAGAAACATCTTGGCGATCCTCGTAACCATTGAGGCATAATCGCTTTTCAAATCGACTGTAGCCTTGTCTGCACCTGTCAAGTGTCAACTCCATCGCCACAATGAACACGAGTGGGCTTTAGCGTGTGTATCCATACTTGCAATCTAGAATGCCAATTGCAAAGGGCTTGTCACTCACAACACTAGGTTGAAGAGTCGACAGAAGAAAAAAAGAAAAAATAAATAATAAAAAAAAGAATATAGCCTCTCGTGTCAAAGGTTGAAACACGGGCGAGAATTAAGGGCTAACGTACACGCAACGCACGCAATAATATACCGTAACGTCACGTTTTTCAGTTACTATGACAACAGACTTTGTACGATTATAACGGGTCACCTGCCCATTAACAGGACTTCTCCAATTGAAATTTTTATTTTTGTAAGCTTCTTTATAAAGAATATAACCGAACATACTTTATATAATTCTCTATTTATTTTTTTTTAATTTCTAAAAAATTGTTTCCTTCGTATAAAAAAGTTTGCGTGAAATTAAAGAATAAATGACCCTAAAGGATAATTTTTTTCCCTTCTTCTTACTTTTTTTTTTAACGAAGGGAATTTTATAATATTATTAGCATAATTCCGGTCACGTAGTTTATCGATTGTCACGATGTCGCAGAATTTGTCGTCGACAGGTTTAAATTATCCATTGTTTAAGCTAATGGTAAGAGGCGTTGTGACTTGTAATGCGATGAACATGGTCTAGAATTTTTACATCATGATCTTTAAAACATACCTGTCCGAAATTATTAAAGTTTATATTAAGTATTATAAAGTGCTATTTAACGTATTTACCGAATAATCTGTCGTAACGAACAAAGACAAAACTGAAAGAAACCACACCCACAAACAAGAAAAACTGTTGTAAATAAGTGTTCTTAAGAATAAAAACTACTACGCCCACGCTGTTACATTTAATGAACAATTCGGAAATGCTCGTCCACTTTCTTCACCCTTGGGCAATATCTTCCTCTATCCTATTTATATACAAATGTACTGGGAGTGAAGAACAGAATTGGTTTTTCACCTTATGCCCACCTTCCATTAATAGAAGACATATCAGTGTTGAAGAGCTGACATGATTTCTCATTATATAAGTTGTTAGATCTATTCAACAATAACTTTACTCGTCGTATTGTCTACGCCTACGTAACCTTCTAAAAATACGCCCATTTACCTATATCGTTCTTTGTTGTCACTTGTTTCATTACTTCTTATTCTGGTAATTACTTTTCCGTTTTTATATCGAAATACCATTCTTCATTATAGCCGTACCCATAGAACTCGCCGAAGAAATATTTCTGCTATGTAAATATAATACGTATTGCAAGTTTGTTAGTGCATAGTTGATACGAAACAGCTTGAAAAAAACTGGCATTTTTATTCATTATATTATTGAAACTAAAGCTAATTTATTAGCTCTTTAAAGAAACAATTTTTTTAAATAATTTGAATTTTAAACAGAAGGCCAAATTCTGCTCTGTAATCTACAATTTGACACTGTATATATATATGGATCAAACCTGATTTTCATGTGGAATAAATTTATTTCGACACAGAGCAATTTGATACGATTTGATTTTACAAAGTACAACTGTTCTTAACTTGATCCCCTTGAAAAAACGATAAAATGATATACAAACTATTGTTTTTATATCGTTTATTATCAAGTTTCAATGAAATTCCTGATAGGAAATCATTTTATGCTCATATAATTTGCTCCTTTGAGAAACCATCTATATCTATCTGAAGAGAAAAATATTCTCTCTGAAATAAATACTGTATATATATATCCATAGTTTGGCATTAGTGATAAATTATACATGGCTTGATTTCCAATAATAAAAAAACAACTACTTTAATAAAGAATATATAAATACATACATAAACATATAAGTTGAACACGGTGTTTAAAAATGAATTATATTTATAGCGCAATGAGAGAAAGATTTAGTTTAAAAAATAATAGAAATAAAGAAAGAATAAAAGCAAACTTCTGTTTACATTTTTCTAAAACCAAAATATAATTAAATAAATTTGTTTTCCGAACGTCTACATCGCTGTAGGTCTTTGGTCGGCAAAGTTCTACAAACGCGAACAACAGCTTTCAACAAAGAGACCAATCCACATTGAAGACGTTAACGGTCTGTTAAACTGAGTAGAGTGTTCCCTCTTGACTACCTTCAAACGTCATTGTAGATTTACCAGGCTGCTAGTTCGCAGCCCGTCTAGCTATGTTGGTGTTCTGCGGTTGGTAAATCGTGTAACATCTGGAGAAAGCTAGAAATTTTCGTCTCAATTAAAGAAATCAAAGCACTAGCAGCTGTACCGAAACCCAAATTGATCCTGTTAAGCAGTGTCAACAAGAGAGGGAGATCGAAGAATCCCGTATTATCCGTGGCTCGAATCGCGTTACCATCAAAACATTAATGACGTAGCAAAAAATATGCCACTAAGTTTCATTAATAACATTTTTAAGCTTAATAAATTATACAAAGAAAGAATTAAAGGCGCGAAGACAATTAAGTAATTTTAAAATTTAAAAAAAAAATGGCGGAGAGAAAGAAGAGCGAAGTAATCCGATTTTCATAATTAAAGAGAATTAAAGAAATCCATAGATATCTCCAAATCATTGTGGGTATTAATGACCGGCACCCTCTAGCGGAGGGTACTGGAATCGCATCGGACAACGCCCTTTCCCGGTGGGCACTAGTATCATCCAATAAGAGTTAACCGAAAGACTTTGTGACCCGCAGAAATGATTGCGAGCTATCGGAGTGGCTCGACTCGAACAATTAATAGATAGGTTATAAATGAAATTTTCCGTTGGCCGAATGTTAACAACTGGCTGTCTAAATTTTGATGGCGATGGGTGGACCCCAAACAGAATTATGTCGCTTTATAGCAGCTACGCCCAAAGCAGGGGACGGCTGTACCGATTTTTAGTTATCCAATCGTTTGCTTTTAGAGGTCCTCCACCCCTCCTGATTACAAGTGCGGCTAGTTTAACTGATGCAGTGAATGCTAACTAGGTAGAGGAATCGTGATTGTAACAGTGTTCAATCAAAGTAACTCGAGGCTTCCCCCTAAGAAAAGAACAGGACACGCTATCTATAGAAAGCTCCCATTTATTGTCGTGTCATTGTATCTCTCATTACAGACTTTCTTCCTGTAAAGGTTGGTCACATGTCTTTATGTGTCACACGCCCAACTTTCCACTTTATCAAAATGATTATAATTTATTGTAGGGTCCACCGAGATATATATATATATGTATATGTGTATGTGTGTGTATATATATATATATATATAATATTCTTTTTTTCTATTCATGCCTTTACTTGGCCTTTCTCATAATGAGTAGTCAAGCAAGTCTTCCATCTGTTTCTTTTTATCTGATTATTATCGTCTTTTCTAACGGACACGAAGCAAATTGGTATCGAAACTCCAAATCGACGCCACTCTTACACTATTTTTATTCGTGCGGATCAATAAAAAGCCATTAAATTAATTTGGAACCAAGAATACTTTTGTAGATTGCTGTAGGACTATAGCCAACCAGCTTAACTTAAGCCCATTTTCTATCGCAAACCAATAGTTTGAAAACCGGATAAAAGAGCTATGATTGATGGAGTTACGTCGCTAAAAACTGAAAAAAGAAAAGCAACAACTTCGACGTTAGAAAAATTTTTCTAACGTTTCTTAATATGCAGACATATACCGGATTCACTCGTCGTATTTATTTTTTTAACGTTCGACTCGGCATCTTTATAATATCTCTTTCGGTTGTATCAATGCATGAGATGTTCATTTCGTAGCGAATTTCTAGATTTATATAAATAAATTTTGTGTATATATATATATATTTAAAAAAAAGTAGATACAGTAATCAAGTAACAGAAAAGATTTCCCGAGACGAAACGATGAAAACGTTAATCGCAGCAACGGCAGCAGCAGCAGCAGCAGCGGCAGTAGCAGCAGCAACGTCGGAAGAATAAGCATCATTCAATTATGTGCGTGCGATACTAAAGAGCTCATATGGCCTTTAACAACAACCCGAATGAAGGGGAGGAAAATATAAAAAAAAAAAAAAGTAAAAAAAAATTTTCTGAGAATTAAGAAAGTAGAATGAAGTGAATTCGCTTGAAGACCATCCAAGCGTCTTTTGGGATAGAAAATCTTTCTAACTCGCCACAAAGAATCGAATTTTCCGTCCGACTGGCAACGTTACATAACACGAAGGCGATGCCAGCGATTTCCTGCTTCTGTACCCGACACCACCTGGCGGCAGAAAATGGTACTGAGAAGATGATAAATGACATTTTTCTTGCTTTACTGGCTTCGCTTTTAAACTCGGTCTAAAAATCGCTCTGGTGTCGTTTTTATCTGTTGGCCTGGCTTGACTCCGATCTCTCCAGCAGGTGGGATTTTCTACCTTCTACCAGCTCCGCTTACTTCACACATAGGACTTTTTTTTTGTCCATAGGAATTTTTATCGTCACGAATTCGTTTTTTTCTCTTCCTATCCTTTTTCTTCTTCACTTTTTAAGTTTATTCTTAAACATTAAAGCGTTTTTTATCTAGAAACTTGTCGAAAATAATCTATAAATAAATGGTATATCCGAGTTACACTCTACAAAGTTACTATACGGACTTTTTCAATTATAGGATATATCTAAACTATTTTTTAGATAAATGAGGTATTATTAAAATATTAATTAACGAGAATTAATTAAGAATAGGTAGTAAAATTTATTGTGTTTAAAGGTAATAAGAGAACCGGCCACGACAACTAAACAACGAAAGGAAGTAACAACTCGGCAATTGTTTACATTGTGTAGGAGTGTCGTGTTGTATCGCAGTTATAAATTAATATAGCACTATCATAACAATAACAATAATAACAATAAATTTATTAATTCTATAAGGAAATATTAAAAAAAATTCGTATCACCTAAAATACATTAACTGATGATAGTTTTATGTAAATAAAACAGCCATGTTTATTGTTTATACAGCAAATATGTGTAATTATTGTACAAATAGAATATATTCGTATACATTATAAATGATATTTATATACAATAAATATGGCCTTTTATAATTAAAGATTATTTACTGTAAATACAGTCCTATTATATACATAGCCTTCAATATGATTAGTTATATTTACAGTATCTTTATGTATTTACCTGCTCGGCATGTTATAGGCTATGTGTGTTGTATATACAGTATAACCTGTCAAACATAAAATAAAAACTATAAATAAATAAATAGTTATTTACTCCATTTAATACGACCGCATTTATGTTATAGGCCTAGTTACTATAAACGTTAATAATATAGATTCTGTATAAATTGTGTACAGGATATGTGCCGAAAATATAATTTATATTTACTTTTTAACGACAGTAAATGTATCTACGCTCTATAAATAAAGGCACATTTGATGTAAATTTAAGTAATCGTGCCTATTGTTTGAAGCGTAAACGTCCAGAAGTTTAAAATGAAGAGGTTCGTAAAGAAATGAGAAGAAAAAAATAACCTCAAAAATGACAAAAAACTGAGATATTCGTATAAAATTCTTCTTATTTCAACGGAAATTTTAATTTAATTACATTCTAGTTAAAGTTCTGTGTGGAGAAAAACCAAATTATCATTGCATAAACGATTATAATTCTTACAGAAAAATTATTTTGTTATTTAAATAGTTTCTTTAGAGTGTAAAATAAGAAAATTTGAATAATTTTAATTTTCATTCATAGGTTTGCAGAAAAAAATGGTGTCTTTGTTGGAAGAGGTATTGTCGTTTCAGTTAGATTCTTAGTGTAACTGAAAAAATGGTCGACATTAATAAACCGGAGTAAAATAACACGTGGAAAATCCTAGAAGATAGATCTAATCCGGTCCCAAAAAGTAAGATAATGCCAACGAAAGCATTCGAATCGAAGATAAATGTTATGACGTAACGGTATTAATTTACGATAGATGTTGGTCATTATACGTCTATGGAAGCTAGGGAGACTATGTTCAACTACGTTACTGTAAATCAGTATTAGAAGTGTGCGGCTACAGTTAATCTTTCTGACAGACAAACCGAAGATTGTGTACATAGGGCTGGGAGCTGGATAGATATTTTCTAGCAATATCTGTCCGGGGAACAAGTCGATTTACAAGCAGGACGACGATAAGGGATAGATCCGTCAATGTTACCCCCTGGAGTACGACAACTCACTTGTCTATTTACATTCCCTATATGGTCCAATGTTGCAATTCTCTGAGGATTTTCTTTAGTTGATTGATAAGTCGGTCAACTGTATAACTTTTTGGAAAGAATCGCGAACGAATCCACTTGTTTGTGAAATCTTGTTTAGACTACGTAAGCGAGTTATGGGAAAGAGGGCACATTTCTCTGTAAATCGACTCGTAATCGTCAACATGGTGTAAATCTCTTAACGGTCACGGAAATAACGTTGAAATGTCGTCGGATGAAAGGTCCACTACTTGTTTTGATTGCTCGTCTGTTACGACTACTTGCACAGATACCATTCTATGCTTCTTAAAAGGTATATAAATCGTTCCTTTCCTTCATAGATTTTAAACTATTGTCCCTCAAGGTGGTATTTTTTTCTGAAGGGGGAGAGAATAGGTTACATTTATATCTATCCTAAGGCTGCTGAGTCGAGTCAACTCGAAATTAATGTCGAAGAAAGAATAACATACAGCACACCTAAATTTTTGACATGGGAAACAATTCATACACGACGTCGCGCAGAATTCCATATAATTTCATAAATAAATCTAGGAAAATAGGATAAACATAGGCCTATTAATGTTACTCTATTCCCCTTACATAAATAAGACGAATACATGACATTTGGTTTTAGGTAACACCACCTAAACAATTTATCCTATAGGCTACACACAGAAAATACATTTATATAATATTTATTTACATATGAAATCATTACAAGCTCTATATACTATACTCTTAGCTATAATAATACCATGTTTATATGTAATTCTCCATTTGCTCTATCAACATGACAGATATCTACAGAGATTCGTATTTGTTTTTACAATTTAATAATTGTATTTTAAAGAAATGTATATTTTGTAAGAATCACGTAGCAGATGTTTTTCTTCTTCACCTTTTTTTTTTGTAAATTTTTTCCCTCCCTTTAAAGCATTAGTGCGAAAGATTAATATCCAAAGCGAAGTAGCAATGACTTAGCCAATCTTGCTGTTAATTGCTATGCTTTAGTTAAGGTCCGCCGCTATCTCTTCTCTTGGCACAACGTTTAATTGGCCACCCTTATCTCTGTATAGATATCTTTCACGAGAGACTTCAGCATTAAAAAAAGAGAAATAAATATAAAAAAAAAGAAACTCTTAGCGAATCGTTTTCACAATGAAAGCATGAAAAACAAACCTCATAAGGGATGTCACTCGCATCTGATAGACAGATAAAACCTTTTTTTTTTTTTTCGTTTTTCTTTATTCTTTAACTGATTATATATTCGTTCTCTGCCTTTTAAGGATTCTAAATGACTATTTTATTGCTTACGATTTAAACAACGAGTTTTAAGACAGATGCAATTCTTTATTAAAAGTTGTCGGTCGAGTTTTTAACTTCTGTTCTAGGATTGTACACTCGAAAAAATAAAAAAAATATTGAATTATCTTCTATATTTAATTAATTGCTAAGTTTAAATAGATTTGAAATGAACTCAAAACTATTAAAAAAATTAAATTTTATTAACGAAATTTTACAATTTTGAAGGTATTAAATGATGAATTTACTATAAAAATGAGATTTGAGGTAATTTATTGAAGTTTTATACGCTTAATTATCGAGATGTTGATATAATTTCACAAAATTACGAAGTTTTTGACGCGCGATAACTAATTTGCGAAGTTTTTTTTATATCAAGTATTATAGCTTATTTGAAACAACTTAAATTCTGCTACGAATTTGAGACATTTTGACTAAAATTTTTATTAATAAATCTCTATAAACTTTAGTTATTAATACTTAAAAATTTTAAATCAAGTGTTAAATAATTCGATATAGTTTCAGAAATCGCAACTTTATCATTTTTTTTTATGTTTTAAATTTGAAAAATCCTGATGATTTTTCGTAAGGAAGAATCTCAAAGTTTTTATAATTTATCAATAAAGTAAAAAATTAAAAAAAAAATGATGAAGTTACTCCATGATAAAGGTATAGCATAATATTTTATCCCGGTAACGATAACAGATTTAAAATAGAAAGAGAGAGAAAAAAAATGGTTTAAAAATTTTCAAACATTATAAAATGTCATTGTTATGATTTATAAGAAAGCGTACATGCCATAAACCAACAAATCAATTGAAAGCTATAAAAGGCAATTTCTCGGAGGAGAGAGGAGAGACAAATCGATTGAATTTCTCATCAACAGAGGCATTACCGGTTTTAATTATTTTTGGAAAGCAAAGGGAGGATTTCTGTAAAATCACACAAAGACAGACATTCACCACATGCACACTATTTAATTGGGAGAAATCATTTTTCTATTTACTTTATCTCCACTCTCACTGTTTATCTATTGGTCGTAATTAAATCACTTTTATTCGTGTTTGACTTACTCGCTTCGAGGTCAGACAAATATTATGAATTTTGGACGTCGTCAAATACCCTCGTTAAATTCATTTTCGGGCTTTCGGGGGGTGTACCCCCAACCCCCAAATGCAGAAAATTATAATTACACGTGGTAATCTTCATCCAAGAAGACAAAAGTAGAATTTTAATTGATTCTCCTCCCTTCACTGGTTATATGAAAACGTCTAAGATTTTCCCAATTTTATCTTTGTAATGCGATTATAAACATAAAAATACACCGAACGAATAAGTGTTTATACAAAACAATATAAAATTTTCTAATTAAAATCGTTCTCGTCGAGTATTTATGACTAGAAGGGGGCAAAAATTAATTAAATATTGACTTATTTAAAGTTGTTTTCCCTCGGTGGAATAACTAGAATAATATATTTCTTAATCGGTTCCATTTATCCTTATAGTGGAAATAAATCGTTAAGTTGCATCACTTCATCATACGGGGGGAAGGAGTAGACGTAACAAACGACTCGGTTCTTACGCCATCGTACACTAGAAAACAATAAGTCTGAAACAATTATCGAAAGCCCAAAGAGCGTGATATAGTCGAGTATATTATAGTAACTGTGCTCGTGCTTCTCTTCATTTCTTTCTCTCTCCCTTCGATTTATGGTGTTGCTGGATATTAGCCAAACCTCGGCTTTAAAATCGTCCTTCTCGTATTTTTCTGTAATTACTTTCGAGACAAAATGATCCACGGGACAACCTGTGAACTCTATAAATAAAACTCTAGACAATAATTTTTGTTTGCAGGGCCGTTCTAACTACTCGTTTAATATTCGAGCCACGGATATAATAGTTTTCTATATAAGCTACTCTTGTAAATAAATTAAATCTATGTTTAAAATATAAGAAAATTTTCTCTTTGTTACTGTAAATTAAATTTATCTTTCTTTGTATTTGTTTTCTCAAATGGGACTATTATATTAGTGAATAAGACTGCAATGTAAAAAATATTATAAAGAAAATGTTTATTTTAAGATGTTCCGACTGCTTAAAAAATTGTGTCATTTGTGTATTTCTCAGCTTATTTCTATGAAATGGTCTATACGTGCCTTGTTTATATCTAGAGACTAATTACGTGTATCCTATACACTAAATTACTTTAAACCACGTGGGTAAAATATACACTTAACACATTTCCAATTGTAAATAGTTAAACCTTTATCTCTATGGAAAGCTTCACATTAAAATCTTGTCATTTTTACCATACAAGCCACGTAACTTAGAATCATAGACACGAAAAATTAAATGTTATTGTGAAGTTTGTTTATTTACCAAATTCCCGTATTTATGTTGTAAAAAATACAGAATACTTCAAACTACACGAAAAGAATCGAGAAAATAGGCATTGTGTGTGGGGGGGATATAATACACCTCAGCAGTGCAAAGCGCGTTACATAAGTTACAATATAGGGATGTGTACCTCTTACTTCTGATGTACTATCGGAAGTAAGTAGCCCACTGCCATCTGGCGGACGATAATTTACTAACTGTCAAGTCCGTTTAGGACCAAAGCCGAGTAGTGTACGTAGAAGCAATGATAGACAACCACTACTGACTAAATTTACAGCCCTTTTGGAAATGCTGTCTCTACGTAAAAGCGAGGTTACAATGATGGAACGTGTTTTTCGAGAATTGCTAACTTCCACTTTACTACGAAGCACTTTAGAAAGTTGCAGAGCGCCTTCCAAATAATGGATGGTTGACATTCACTACTCGAATAGTCTCGTGAGTAACTGGAAAATACGTTCAAACATAAAGCCTTTACCAATAGCTGTAATTATTATATTGCTTTTAAAATCCCCTACATAAATATATAAACAAGGAAATGTAACAATATATATATATATAAAGAATTTTTATTCACCTGTAGCGTGTATTTAATAGTAAGAGCTACGAATATTCCATTCGTTTTTATACTTGAAAGGGAGGAGACTTTACAATAGACGAACTCATTACAAAAAGGTGGAGATGCAAATGATATAATTCGTTCCTTAGCTCTAACATTTGCCTACACTTCAATGTACATCCCAGTCACGTCTCTTGGACTCAAGAAGCGTTGTTGAATGTTGTAAGAAATTACTTGCATCAACGATTTTTTTACCCACGTAAAATAATTACAATTATGGCTAAGAATACATTTTTTGGAGTTAAGGCGAGCAGAACTCACTCAACTTGGTTAGAAAATACTGTTTAAGTGATTACTACGGTTCTTTACAGGTGTTGGTTTCTAAGGCTGGGTGGTTTTTTTTCAACTTGATTTGACTCGAGTCTTCTCTACCTTTAAATACATTATCATTTTTACTTTGGTCACATAATTACCGTAAATGCTTCGCTTTTAATATCTCTTCTCTTGTCTTCTTGCTGCTAATACTAGTCGTGGTGAAGAATCTCTGATTAATCTCTGAAATTTTTACTTATTCTGTATTCAACTCCATCTCAACTTGTTAAAAAATGTTAAAATATATATAAATAAAATTTGTAATATTTTAAATTGGAAATTTTTTTGTACGTACAACACGCGTTAATAATAATAATTATAAATATTGACCATAGATAAGAGCGAGATGTAAGAGATGTTTGCCTGCTTTAATATATAAATTAGAAGCGAGATCAAGAAGAAACGGTCTAACGATGTTCAATACAAACGACGAAAACTAAAGAAAAGCATCAGCTCCATTAAACGTTTTTCTCTAACTCAGTAAACTTTGATTATTTGATGCAAGAATTCTCCCTAGCCTCAATTTCCAGTATCATAAATCAAAGAAGTTGGCTGGCAATGTACTAACACCATATGGGGAGGGGTTAAAGGCGAATAAAACAAAAAAGGGAGAATATAAAAAAAAAGAAGAACTAAAATGGTTCAGACGTAAAAATTCAATTTCCTTCCATTACAAGAAGATTGTAGAACAATTAGAACCTTTTATCCGGATTCACTGCCACAAATTTGACATTTTTACGCTAGGCGGAGGGTGATAAATGAGTTGCATTGTTTGACCAAAGCAGCCAAAATTACGTCCATTGTTTTCTCACAGCCGGTTGTCGCAGAAGAATAGTTTCCTCTTTCCGGAGAGACAGAGACGATAGGGGTGGAGAGAAGAGAGGGGGAAATAGGAAGTAGAAAGCGATAACGCACTCAGACGGACAAGAGCCAGAGTCACTAAAGCTAGAGTTTTCGTTATACAATACTTTTCTGCGGTTAAACACGCTTGACAATGGAAAGAAAACTACAACTCTCAAAATTATTTGATAGGTCGTTACAAAATAAAAATTATATACTCTCCTTTCTACGTAATTACGCGGAGAAAAACTCATTTGCAAAAAAGCGTCGTAAGATGACGTATGATCTTTAAATAAAAATGAGGTAGGATCACGTATCAGTCTAGAAATTTCGTTAGTAGTAACCTAATGGTCCAACTAATAAGATATATACACCGGAAAATCAACAGAATGTTTAATAATAATAATATGTATCTCGGCTTTCTGTACCGAAATGAAAAATTCCAGAATCCATTAAACACGTGTTATTGCTATTTTAGCTTATTTACCGTCCTGTGCCAAAGATGTACTAATGAGATTTTCCCAACCCTTCGTTTAAAGGATGAATTTTTGTCAACTTTAACGGGGCTTAGTTAAACACGCTCATTACATAAATATAGCGACTATATCCTTTACTGATTTGCAACTACTCCATCTTTCTTTCATTAATTTAATTGAAAATTAAATTTAATTAAAATCAAAAATTATTATTTCCATTCACGAACCTTAGTAAATTCTAGATAAAAATCTAAACTTGATTAATTACGAGTCTAGCAAAAAGAAAAATGAGATTTTGAATTAATTTGTATGATAATACACTTGCTGCTGCTGTTGCTGCTACTACTATTGTTATTGTTATGGTATAAGAATCTCTAAATAATTTTTATATTAAAAATATTTTAGAATTTCAGTCAAAGTTTTTAAATAGGTCCTGGTTTATATAAACAATCAGTTTGTAATACTGTAATGACACATGGAAGTGTTTTCCATAGGTTACAAATATAAATGATATTTTCGATTTCTGTCGTCTTTTTAAGAGCCTTCATCTTAATATTTAACTCATAAAAAGATCTTTTATAAGAAAATTTGTAATTAGTCGGATTTAAGCGTAGCTTCCGATAGGTACGGATGGCAGTAAGTAAAGATAGGGAAAAAAGAGCGCAACTTCGTCCACTAATACGGTAGAGTGAAAGCGTGATAGCATATAAAAAAAGCAACCTTTTCGCATTAAAGTTTTACGTCAGTCAATTAGATGAGGAAAGCAGTAAAGCCCACAGTCGATTATCCAAACCAAACAGTTATAATTCTTAATTTCCTGTCGGTTTTGCCCTTTCGCTCAGATGGCGCTGTTTGCCTTTGCTGGCAACGTCATACGTCGGCAAATCGTATATCACATGGTCGACGCTCTCATTACCCGTTTCTCGCCAGAGACAACGTTTGCTCTCTTCCTCGCTCTCTCTGGCTTGGCGCTAGGGTCAACAGGACCTTGGCGCTAATTGACTGTTTATGCGGCCAGAACCCTGCCTGTCGTCGAGTTCTGGTAAGCATCACTTGGCTGACGAACTGGCAATTGCACTTTTGGTCTCCCGTCTTGAAATATTGGAGGGAGATTGGAGAGGGAGAAGCAAGATCCCCCTTCGCCGTTATAAACACGTATAAAATGCTTTAAAAATTTATTTAACTAGAGAAAAAGATCACGTCTGTTAGCACCCCATCTAACTAAGATGGCCGATCGGAACTCATTCAATTTACTTTCATTGCGAGAGTTAATTTTCGTTTATCAGAGGTTGTAGCTTTGGTTTTAATGAAAGTTAAGTTTCGACCAGGGTTAATCCGTGTAATTTTTGTATTGTTATCTCCTAGAGTGAAACCAGTTTATGTATAGTGGAGAAAATTTCTTATCGGATGCCTTATATGTATTTGAACAAACACAATAAAAGGGAGAATGGAGGAAGAAGGCAAGATAACATTCCAGGTTGGTAAAGGCGGAGCGTTACTAAAAATGACGAAATAATAATCACGATGTGACAATATAATTGGAACTTCTGGCCACGCGATATGAATTGCCGTTCGGACTCATCTGTCAGTAGTGACGTCACGCTCGGCGATACCTGGGTGCGCCCCCGCACGCCCGTACGACCCAATAGGAGACGATGGGATCCCCGTTGGGTTCCTCACTAATTGCTGGCCTAACCTGTCCTGTTACGATCCATTCATCATAGTCATACAACTCCGGCACACCTGATCTAGCTAGCGATTGGGGACTATTTATACCTTTCATTAAGTCTAGAATGGGTTGGGATGGGATTGGCTGAAGTTCTGACGAAGGATAATTGTGCTCTATCATTCATTCACCAAAGAAATACATCCCTCCACCTCCTCCTCTTCCTCCTCCTTCTCCTATCGAAAGATTTTCGAAGATTACTTACGAATCGTTTTGTAGAATGATAATTTTTTTTCTTTCTTAATATACAATATAAGTTTTTAAATAGCATTAAGCGGACAACGAACTTAGAAAACGATACGTTAAATTGTAGAACGCGTCTGGTGTGAAACTGGTAGGTAAAAGATTGAATTGACTTGTAGAGCACGTGCTGCATCCCTCCCCCTAGTCTGATTCTAAGTGTGTCACGTGATTCCATTTGCTTTCGGGTAAATGTCATTAAGGCTGAGGATGTTGGCAGCACTTAGTGGGTAGCCCGTTGGTTCCGTCATCATCGCTACCAACTGTATGATTGTTGTCGTATAGACATTTCACCTGAGAAATTCAATTTGTTTCTTTCTTCCCCGTTTATAATGCGATTCTCCGTTCTATCATTTGTACCGTTTCACGATGATTCAGTCCTTCCGTGTTCCTGTTAACTGAAAATCCTTTTCTTTTTAATTTTGTTTCTCAGTTAGCAGGGAGCAAAATGTAAAGAAAAAAAATATATATCCATCGAACTAATGGACAAGTTTCCAATTTGTAATTTCTTAAAAATAGTGCACTCGCATTTGTGCCACCAAAGGTAATTTTATGTTCCACATTGGACTAGAATATTCTTTATTATCCTCTTAGGCCTACTAAAGGCCTTTGAGAGTAATAAACTCTTCTCTCGATCTACACACAACTGATTATTGAATAACAACTTTATACGAATTTGTGTAAAGGGGAGTTTTTATACCGATTAATGGACGACAGTTGTATAGATTAACGCAATTGCTCTTTATAACATAGCTTATACAGTCCGTTGCAGTACACAAGAACTTGTAGATAAAACTTTTATATAGGCCTAATTCATTTCAGCATAGTTTTATACGTGACATGTCTATAAACATTAATGCAGTAGGCCTATAGCGTTCTGTATACAAACATTTCTATACAGATTATCACCGTATAATTCTTGTATAAGGAAGCGGAATAGTTTGCATTTCTCTAATAGGCCTAGAAGAATTTGTAGAGAATAAATTTACACAGATTACCTGCAGGATTATTTTCTATAAGATAGTAATTTATATGCCATATTTAACTCGATAACGGTTTACGCAGGTTGACCAAGAAGTCAGATGTTATAATTGCCTTTCCATAGAGACCTGTAAAGTAGGTTGGTGAGAAGGCAGACGGACGAACTCGGGTGTGATTTGTGGTTAGTCTACACCGAGGTGACATCCTATCATAATCATACTAAGCCTTTTCTAGCGACATCATCATTCTTCACGTCCCTTTTCATTACTCGACATCATTTGTCCAGTAACTCGAACGGAACGGGGCATCAAATCGTTGGAGACGATTAAAGATTAAACCAATAACGAAAATTAAAGAGGTCCAATCCAATTTAGGGAAAGAATATTCTATAGAAAATCCCCCCTTTATAGCGAATAACTCGGGGAGGATTCTCGAATTAACGACTTTATTTTTTTTACATGCAGCTTCAATTTTTTTTTCTTTTTTACAATTCTTGAATTTGATATCGCTCTAGATTGATGTTAAGTACGGAAATCTTCTTTATTCCCTATAAAATATTTAAAACATAATGATGATGAGTTAATGAGAATAACAATCTAACGAGTGAGTTGATTTCTTCGAGTTAAATATGACGTTTTTATTTAAAAAAATAAATTCGAATAAAAATATTCAGAAAATTTGATTAAACTAATAATATTTTTAAATTTATTTTCATATTCGAGAAAATAATTTCGAAAGATAAATATTGTCTTTGTAACAGTTATAGATGAAAGGGAATTATAATTAGGTCTATGCGTGACACATTTCTCTTTATAACTGAAGAATAACCGTTTTTAAAAACATAAATTACATAACTGGCATAATAATTAGAGAATGTAAGCATCGATAATCATTTTTTACGGCTTAATTCATTATTATTTTCATGAATTTAAAAATTTTCGATACTAGAAAAGAAGAAAAGCGTTTAACTATGTCCGCAAGTCACGCACAATTGAAAAATAAACCTCATAAAACAACTTAAAACAGCAAAATAATTAAAAAAATGTAAACATCGAGAATAATTTTTATTGGTTATTTCATGATTTTTGGTATTTTCTGATGATTTTTAAAGGCTAGAACCATTTACAAATCAAACTCTTGCTGTTCGTAATTGAAGGGTAGGTACTTTAAAATAACCAAAAATAGCATATTAACTAGCAGAAAAAGTAAAGAATAGCTCGTGTGACTATTTTTACTTGCTATTTTTTTATTTTAAGCACTTTTTTTTAAAATTTAAGTAAAGAAATGGAGGAGAGTTTAGATACTCTTACAAGCAAAGTTTTCTCTATTAAACAGTAGACACTTTAAATAACCAAAATTAACATTGAAATTATCATAAAAGAGCCACGAAAATGCTTATTTCTTCTGTATTTTCACAGTTTAAACAAATCTTACAAGTTTTAAAAAAAGGTTTACAAGTAACGCTCCAATAAAAATAACATTTTTGACAATTTTTAGAAGAAAATTAAGAGTTTTTAAATTAAAATATAAGCGAAAAGATTTGAAACTTGTTCTATAAGTAAAGCAATTGCTCATTATAGTTAAAGAATAACAGTTGAATAATTGACCTGACTACTTAGATTATTAACGAGCGACTGAAGGTTATTTTTATTTATGATAAGTAATTTATTCGAATCGAAAGCACGTTCGCTTGCCAAGCCGAAAAGGAAAAGAAGAACTTAAAAAAAAAAGAGTATATATATAAGTAAACCAAGTATTTACCCTTTCCTTCTTAATTGACTGGCAAAGAGCCAGTTTGAAATATATTCCCAAATTAATCGAAAAGGGAAATTTCGGTAGAAGGAACCCCCAAAAAGAACGAGAGAAAACGTCATTAATATCAATTAATGCAAGTTTTGCCGGCTGTTACGTTAATGCAGTGAATGATGACAAAATTCTATTAAGTCCTATCGAATATCCATTGCTTATCTCTAGTAGAGTGGCATCACCATTTTCCATCCTTCGTACCTGTTACTATAAAGTATCGAGCTGTTTATTCACCTATTATAAACTTAAATTAGCGTATCAATCACTCGGAAGTCGAATTTTAGCTTCTTACACTTGGGTGCAAGTTTTAAGTACAGATTTCTGTGTAAATATCGAAGAATTACTACGATTTTTTTTCTCTTTTGCTAAAAAATCTCTACATGTTGGAGATTTTTGCATAAAAACTCGAGTTTCCTCCCTTAAAATGTTTAATAGAAGTGTCAAAAAACTGCGATTGACTGTACTTGTAAACAGTGCTTCTGTTTCTTATAAATTCTTCTACACTAGAAGCGTGTTTTTGCCGTTTCTATTAACGAAATTTGCTGGTGTATTGAAGTTCCCGCTTCCATTCTTGCACAGAAATCTCTATCAGAACCGACAAAATTCAAAAAGCCACACACCGGGAAAGCGTGAAGAAGAAATATATCAACGCACGATGTGAGAAAGTAGCAGGTGTTAATGTTGGAAACCACGTGTATAAGCTGAAAATATCGTAGTTAAACCGTTAAAGTACGATATATTTTAGTATCGCGTCACAATAAATATGCGTAAGAGGTGTGTAAATAAATGACTAAACACAATATGATATCCAACTGGCAGAGGTTTAATTCGTTTCTCGAAAGACAAAAAACACATACATACAAAAATACGGTCGTGTCGTAACCACCAGAACATAATAGGAGATAGATAGAAAGATTGACTAAAAAAGCAGAATCAAGCATTGCCGACATTCAGCTTGGCTATATACACCAAAAACACACCTAAAAAGATGACATGACAAATTTTTTTCGCGATTTTGCCGATTTTTATACGCGGTAGGGAGGATTTTTTTTTAAGGTTTTTTTTTTAACTACAACAGATTTTAACATACAACTAGAATTTTTCTTTTTTATTTTTATTATTAAAGTTTTTTTTTGTGGTTTTTTTGACAAAAGTCTTCGTTATTTTAAATATTATCAAACTAAAACTTGGCACTTGGGATTAAAATAAAAAATAGGGAAATTGTTTCATGCACTCGTTAAGGCCATATTTTTTTTTGAAATTGGATATTATTATTAATTTTTTCTTTTTTAAGTTCTTATTGAAAGGATATCAAACACTGAAGATCTTGTATGAAATTTCTTTTAAAAAATGAATACATATAAACGGGGTTTCGTTTGAAAATTTGCGTGTTTGATAAAGTATATCCCTAGTTTTTTTTTTAACGCTTATTTTTGAAATTTAAGTTTATTTTTGGGTGCGTTTTTTGAAAACACTTCGAATAAACTTCATTGTTAAGTATATTTTATTTGGAATAAGTTACTTTAAAGTGCATTAAACTTTTAAAAAATAGAGAGAGAGAGAGGAAAAAAAAATCATTTTTGTACATCCTTTGCTTAAAATATAGTAAATATTTTCAAATAAACTAAATTTTAAGTACATCTTATTCCAATAAACTTAGTTTAGATTATATTTTAGTTCGAAAAATGAGAGTTTTCGTTACATTTTCATCGAATAAGTCTATTTTTCGATACGAATTTCTTATAATAAGCGTGTTTTAGATACATTTTTTCATCTAAAAATTTCATTTTTTGGATGTTTTACTAACTTATTTTATTTAAAATTTACAAAATAATCGAATTTTTTTTCTTTTTAAATATAAATTCGTTTCGAGTGGTGCCTATTGGAACAAAGTCACCTTCAAACCATATTGTTCTTTCGGATATACTCTGTCAAATCCAGCATTCCATTAATTTTTTAGAATTTTTCCGATTCGGTAACAGCCTAAAGAGGAGGAGGAAAATTGCCTTAGGTTTTCCAAGTACTGTAATTACACACCTGGATACTAGCACGCGCCCAGGACTAGGTTCCGGTTTCCACAAAATTGAGAAATTTCTCCCTCCCGTTACCGAGAGACCCTTATAAGTAAGGGGAAGGGACGACGTTTGACCACGTGACCCGACGGGTCGTGTGTCCTATTCTGTTGGTTCCCGTAACATATTTTTACAGCATATCCAAGGCAGTAATTAGGGTGTTACTAGTTATTCTCAACGTAACCATTTAGTACAATTTTTTTTTTTTTTTTTTTACTTCAGTTTCTGTATATTCTGTTACCATTCTCGAGATAACAATCTCCACTCCTCCACTCGTTCGGCGGTTCCCTCTTCTGGACAATTGACGAACTAACAGGAGGGGGGAACATCGGAAATAAACACAGAAAAAATTATAATAATAATAGAACTTATGAGCCTATTTGCTCGTTATTTACATACCTCATATTTAAAAAATCTCTGTTCTTTTTTTGTTTTTAACTTAAGTATATCAAAATTTGCTTTAAGTAGTTTCAGTTTGGCCAACTTGTGCATTTTGACTGAACAATGACTCGTTTTTTATTTCTGTTTGAGCATTTCAAACAAAAACTAGTGACAATTTATGTATAAAACATTTTTTTTTCTTTTTTTTTGGAAAACATCAGAGGACAAAAAAGTACAATAATAATAATAATAATAATAATTATAATAATAATCACTAATATTTTTTTTTAGAAATTTGGGAACTTTTTTAACGAATTCAAATTGATCAACAACTTTCTTTACTTCCTTCCTTCCGTTCTAAAAAGTCTATATAGAGTATTAAATGCGTTTTTTGTTGTTTTTTTCCCCTCTTAAACAGTTCAAATCTTACAAACTAACACACCCTTCGTCCGAAGAGTTTTATTTTTATTTTTTTATATATAACATTTAGGCAATTTTTTTTATTATTAATTTTTTTTAAAGTAAATGCTTCTATTATACATCATAAAGATCTCATAACCATCCTGATATGTATAGCTTTCTCTCTTCTTCTTCGGCAAAGTGCTGGGGGGTAACTTGCTGCGGTGGGAAGATAAGTAGATTAACAAATACACACAAACTACACACATACATAAATCCAGATAATATATATATATACATATGTACCGGACAACTGTGAGCTATTGAGAAGTAAAACCCAACTACGAAGCGGTATGTGGTCTTCTTGTTTAATTTTTTTTATTTTATTTTATTATTATTATTATTTTTTTTATATAATTACTTCTCCGAGTGACAACTCCTAGAAAGTGCAGGGAGAGAGATTTTTTTTTCTTTTTTTTTTTTTTAGAATTGAACTCTGAACTCTGACTGCATTCTTCGGTTTTTAGATGAATTTTTATGTGTTTTTTTAAAATGTTTTTCCGTTATTCTCGACGTTCTCGAGACGTAGGTGCAAATTGCAAATACATAAAGTAATGACAATTGACATATTCCAATGGATTAAATGGGTACAAGTTTGTTTGTTTTTTTTTTTGTATATTTGTTTGTTTCTTTTTTTTAAATGTCGTTAGCCATGTTTTTTTTTCGGGATGTTTTTTTGATATGTCTACATAATGGAGGTGTCTGAGATGCCACTAAACACTCCAGCCTGGTGGTGGTGATATTGGTTTTTCGAAGAGGCTGTTCTTGTGACGGGACGATTGCTGGAAATGTTGTGAAAATGACTCGATAGTTTCCACTACACCGACATGGGACAATCTGTAAAACCAAATTTTTTTTTACTATTTTTATACTTACTTTTAACATGTAATTTTGTGAATAAATTACTATTTTTTGGGGTAGAAAAACAAGTAGACAAAGGTAACTTTCTAGTTGTATATAACGTTTAAAAATAGAGATTTTTTTTACGTTTGTTTTTTTAAGTTATAACCAAAATATTATTCTAATTTAATTGTATAACCAAAGAGCATTTCCAGTTTAGTTATAAATTTTTCTTAGACTGTTTTCTTGTACAAATAAATAACTTATCTAGATTATAAACTAAGTAGAACAATTGAAATCTTTGACATTTACATTAAAGAAATGCTCCCAATTATACAACTAACGATAAATTTTTATTGATCTAAATTAAGTTTTGTACAATTATAAATGTATTTTAAACCTTAATATTAATTGTAATTAAATATAAGATTACATAGTTGTACAAAATGCAATTAACTTAAAACTAAATGATAATTTTCTAAAATTTTATCCATAATTTAAGTGTAATTTATATACTTTTTTTTTTTTTAAAAAAGATGCTAATGATTCAAAATAAACAGGGTGGCCATTCTTTAATACCGGTGTATATATATATAAAAAAGCACGAGAATGTTAAATAATATAATGAGGTGAAGAAAATTTAATTACCTATTTCTACTTTTAATGCAGGTTTTTGTCGTTAATTCAATAAAGTAAATTATTAACAGGCACTTAGAGATTAATGCTTTGAAACAGGAAAATAATAAGATAAAATAATAAAGCCATTTATTGACTTTAGTCGGCAGCATGTGTGATTCTAAAATAAAAGGATTTAAGGATTTTGTAAAAGGTAAATGTGCTTCAAAAAAATGTAAATGTCGTAAGTTAACCTCCGCTTAGAAAAACTTGTAGCAATGAAAAATTAAAAAGAAAATGATAATTTGTTTCTGAAGAGTCTGTTCTGTACGTTCAAAAAATCCTTTATACAGAGAAACTGTATTTAGAAAAGTATAGTACATCTGTACTGATACGGGCTCTTTTAGGAATCGAGAATACAATTCACATAATTGTGATGGACAGTTTCAGTTTTATAAAATTAATTGGGTCTTTTGAACCGTTCTCGTGTTCAAAATCGTCAGGTCAACAGCTCGATTGACCCCTTTGATTTGCTTTATGTCTTTTATCAATCGTACGATGCTTACAGAAACATGATGTATATAATCGACTTAATTTCTCCTGTTTTTCTTCGTAAACGTGAAGCTGTCTGAACTGAAAAGCATTTTATGAAAGGCAAAAATTATCTTCGAGAAACATATTAATAAAGCTTTGGGTTCTCAGCCTATTTATGTAGGAATAAAGAGAAATAAGTTAGTTGTTTTTGTAGAAAGTACAATTTCTAACAGAAAAAGTCAATTTATGCGGGCGTTTATTAGAGTTGATTGTAATTTTTCTATTGTTATTGTAAGAGCATCAATAGAGAAGCGTGTATCGGTTTAATGAAGGAGAAACAATATCGGAGCAAGAACGGAGATGGGAGGATATTAAGTTGTGGCAGAGGAAACGTCGGGGAGAAGCTGAAGAATTGTCCAAAGTGAAAAATTCCGCGGTAAAGATGGCGGACAGGTGGACCATCAATTCTGCTCCTAATGACTACAGCAGAGAAGAGATTGTCAGCACCGAGAAATATACTGTCCTTTCTAGCTAACGACGACGTCATTTGTTACGAGGCACGGCTCCAACCCCGAGGCCTATCTCTCCCGCGTGGGGTTGAAAAAAAGAAGGCCCGAGGCCCCGGAAGTTAGCAAGGGGTGACGACAGTGGCCCACCTATTACATTCGTCATCTCTTTGGCGGCAGACTTAATTTGAATACGGTCTTAACACGTGTCACCTCACCGATGCACTCCATATATTGAACTGGATTGATGACTCGCGACTTCCTCGAAGCCACCCCCTTCCCTCTACGACCCGAGGCAAAAGTTCCACCCCCCCGATCGCCCACACGGCGATTCAAGCCAGAGGAATCTTTATCTTCCGCTCGGAATTGCCTATCCATGTAAATATGTATGACGGATAGAAAACTTTCTTATCTGCAAAACACTATTCTAACTCGTCTGAACAGAGTCCCCAGACTTAATTTAAGGGATCCCGACGGAAGAGGTGGATCGAAAAGGGGAGTTTTTGCCATCACTCATTTGCGATATGTGCATTACAATTTCGATGTCCCGATGGCTTGGTGTTTTTTCTTTCCCTTTCCCTGCAATCTTCCCCCTTCTTTCATTGTCCGTGGCCATCTCTTCATTGTGTCCCGTGATTAATGAGTTGGCTTGCCATTGGGAGGGGAAAAGAAAAAGAAGTAGAAGCAGACATACCCACACCTTTGCAGTTGTCTCCCTTTGCGTATTGTGTCACCCCTTTTAGAGATCGGACTGACTTCGCTACGAAGCGGGAAGAACCGATTAAACACCTGGACTCGACTTTTTTTCCTACCATGTAACACAGAACGGAGGGAGAAAACAGAGAGGTAAAGGGAGAAGGAATTGCGCGTGTGCCAACGTGGCTACAGCCAAGCAGAAGAAAGAGGATAATTAAGTAGATGTCTTCGCCTTTTTGGCAACTACCCTCCAGGATAAAGTACTGATGTTTTTGTTCCACACCGGAACTTGAAAACAACAAGAACTACAATAGGGAACAACGTAGATTAAACCGGTAAAGTATTAAAGCATCGGCTCTTTTTACTTCAAAGAATATGTTCTATATATATATTTATACATATTGTTTGTTGTTCGTCCGTACAAACTATTTTTTGCCATTTACTTAAACAAATAATTTTCGCTCCATTAAGCATAAATGAATCATTTTTATTTAATTTGAAGATCAAAGAGCCAACTTTGGTAACATGAATTCATTGCATGTCGGCTATTCTTATTTCAAAAGGAGGACCCAACTTTGTATGGGATGCGGTCAGGTTCTTGTCGGTCAATCATCAATTTGTTACGGGGTTGGTACCAACAGCTTGTTTCCTCTCACTCCCTTTGGATAGTCAAAGCAGGGGATGCATTATAAGCCTATTTTCTTTGATGCTATTGTACCTTCTAACGAAATAAAAGTTCGTGATCTTTCAGGTGAGTCACATATTCTCTTCTTTGTTGGCCCTTCTACCAGACATAAACCGAGCATTAAGGTGGGACAGTTCAAACATCCACAGAGCAAACTTTCCGACAGGATATTTTGAAAATAATTTCTGATATCCTGTATGAAATTTCGAATTTTCCTATCTTAAGAGCTTGCATCGTCATCGATCTTTTGGTGTTTGCTGATTCTTTTCAGATATCGGTGGCGAAATTTTATCCTTATGCAAATTTTTCTGGCACTCGTCATGTTTTTGACATTGCAGATAGAGGGGGAAACTATTATAGATTCTTCTGATTTAGATTCCTTATGATCTTTGCTTCTAGTTGTTAGAAAAGGAGAAGTCCTGATAGAAACTATCGATTTCGAACATTTTTCATAGTTTAATTAGGATCGTTTGCGAAGAGGAATTAGCCTTCTAGTAAACGAATAAACTTACGTTTCAATTATCTAATCAAAGAATTAGTACAGTTTGTACAAATATTGTAAAAGTGGAACGAAGGCATTCGATGCGACTCGTCCACTTTGCTGAGAAATAAATGCTTTCCAGCTATTTGGAATTTAACCAGTATTGTTTACACTCGAGGTTCCGATTTATTGGCTAATACATCATGAGCTAAAGGGAGGTTACTGCAATCTAATGTTGGAAGGAAAGTGTGGCTGTAATTGTAACATGTCACAGCGTCGAAATGCAATAAAGTTAAACAAATCGGGGAGTCGAAAATTCCTGTCGTCGTCTGTGTATTGTAGAACGAGGGGGCGTTGGGATGTACAGAGAAACGAGACAGAGTCAAACTAACTCGAAAGGTGGGCTAATTGCTAGTGATTGGCACGGTATTATATCGCGGTACCAGCTGTACCAACTCCCAAGGCAACACATAAAACAAATCTGCGACCATAAACGTCTTACAAGTTTCCTTGTTTAATAACAAAGTTTACCCGATTATTCGTGGCAACGTATTCAGGATTTTGGGGGGTTGACACGCAGTCTGGTGTACATAAGTCGTATTTCGACCCTGATTGCAATTTGCGTTGGTTTACGATGCGTCGTAAACGGGAACATCTTCATTCGCTCCACTATAATCCGGACTTGTATCAGTAAATCTTCCGTGCTTCCCCCCTTCCGTTTGCTTCCAAAAGCTCTGGACACCACACTCGACTAGTTAGCTAGTTAGGATAGGAGGAGGGTGGTAAAGTTTCTTTTCGTCTCTCGGTTCTGTTAGGGGAACGTGCCGCGAGTCAGATCCCGACTAACCACCCATCGAAAGGTGAGAAGCTCGAGCCTCGTACAGAGAGGACCCACCAGCAACGAGTTACTATGGCAATAAGGGGGAAACGTGACTGTGTAAATATTAGCAATGTTTATGACAGGCTTTGCCGTTGTCCCATCTTCTTGTGTGTACCTGTATGCATTGTGTAGGCTGTCTGCTTGATTGAAAAGCACAAGTTGGGGTAAATGAATTTCGTACGCTGAATCAAGAGAAACAATGAGACACGAAGCGATAGATGGACTTTATTGTTGCCATGTCTGAATATTGATTTATGTATTTCATTCAATTTCTAAAAAAAACATTCTTTAGAAATCTGAAAGTCTATTGTTTGCTTTATTTTTTCGCTTTTTACTTATTTCTCTTTGTATCATTCGAAGAAACCAAATTGTTATTTTAATAAATTGCATTTTATGGACAATTTCAGATATCAACACCCTTCCTAAGCGCGTAAAAATCGAATAAACACAATCTCATTAGTTAGATTATAAAGAGATGCGATTGAAAAACAGTTTTGTAAAATTTAATAAAAAAAAATTAAAAAAAGGGTGGCAATACCAGTTCTTTTGATTGACTTTTCTTCAGGTAAACGAGAAGAGGGGAAAAAAACACAAAAGAATTAAAAAAAGATGGGTATTAAGTTAGAAGTCAATGTAAGAGGCAACAGGAGGAAAACTAATTAATATCAATATTGGACGAAGAAGACTTTAATTAATGTCACTTATCGGGTGACAGTGTAAATTCAGGCACCAAAGACAAGAAGGAACAAGAGATGTCAATGACCTCATCGTACTGCGCTACTTTGTAAAAGTGGGACTTTTACTGTAAAGACAACATTCAATTTCTATTGACCGATCAAGTTGTGCTTGACTGAGTTTGTCTCAAAGAAAAGACTGCCAACAATTTATTATGTGGAAGCGAACTTGTAAAAAAATATCCCTTTCAATAACTATTGAAACTCTTTCATATACTTAGAGGGTTTGATCCAATAGGGACTTATAAATATTGTCCTTTTACACCATTTAAGGATGTTGTCAAAAACATTATCAGACTGAAGAATAAGAAAAATTTGATAGCTCCCAATCGTGGGAAATAAATCTATTATATACTTTTCTAAAGGGGAAAGTCGTAGATGTAAGACTTTATAGAATTTATACATTAATAAAGAGCCGTATCGAGCAGCGGGGGTTAACTTTTGAAGCGGAGTAAGGGAATGTAACACACTACGGGTCAGCTTCCTTTGTCAGACTTTTACAGACAGTCGTAAAAATCAGACTTTAATGTATTGTTGTGTCCATTTACCCACCTCATTAAGTTTTACTTCCACGGCCAACCTGCTTCTCGAAACTGTTGTTTTTAAGATGTGTACAAGTACTTAGACTTGGCTGGCCAACCCGCCCAAAAACTTTCGACTAAACGTACCCTCTCCCTCGGGGTTAGAAGCTATAAAAAGTGGGTGGGGTTAGACCAAAAACTCACCTTGCATCTTGTGTTCGTTCTCTGGCCTGGAGGCTCTCTCCCTCTCCAATTCTTGAGCCAAAGATTCTGTGAATTAGACAAGAGAGAAAAAAAGAACTCGGTTAATGACGGTGGCAGGGCGGATACTTCAACTAGTCTTGTTTTGTTTTCTACTTCTGATAGCGATGATTTACTGACAGATGCTTAGAAAGATTTTAGTTTATGTTCCAGAAAGACGGATCTATCTGACTTGTTGCTAAATTGCCACCATAATGGAATAATTTTTAAAAAGATTTAGAACATGTCAGATAACATTATCAATATTATCGTCTAGAATTGTATCAAGAGAGTTTTTACTCATTAAAGAAGGTTACAGGTCAAAACTATTAGTTAATGAAGCCAACTTAGCTTCATCAAAGAAATATAGGACTGAGGATTATTATGTAATTAAAAGAAAAACAAGCAAACGTTTATCGTTCTAGGAAAGTATCTTTAAATTAATTCTAAGAAAAAATATTATAATTAATTAAATTAAATAAGATTCTTTCATTCTTTCATTCAATCAATAACAACATATTTGTGACATCACACACTAAGATTCTTCTTTTTTCTATCAACCAAACAATGCTACTCGAAAATGAAACNAATGAGGGAAAAAAATTATATAAAAAAAACCGGTAAAAAATAATAATAGATCTTACTGTCTAATCTCTTGATAACACATGGCTTTAAGTAGTCTTAATTATATAGGTCTACATTCAAATTTATGATGAATTAACGTGTAAATTGTTTAATTGTAGTTGCAAATCTAATGTATGTTACATTTAAGTAATTAGGATATTGAGTTTTAATTTTTAGTCAGTTTCAGAATCTAAAGATATTTTTAAAAACACTCGATCGATTTTTAATAAGTTTTATTTCAGTTTCCATTTATTTAAGTAACATTTTTATATCAATTTTCTAACGCGAAGATGGGAGGAAGAAAGAAAGGTTACAATAAAAACAGCGTTTACACTCGTGATCTAAAGATTTATTAGATTAAATATGGCATCATTATGAACTTTAGGAAACTACAAATGTGTAATAACTTAGTCCGACATAGCCTTAGTATTTATTAAAGAAAGAATAGAGTAACCATTTGGAGATCATAAAGCTTAAACACTAATCATTTGTTTGACGTTCTAAAGTGAGGGGTGTAGCGACCCGAACTGATTACAAGTTAAACTTTGCACATTCTTTATATAAATATATATATATATATATCCCTTTATTGAAACGAGTTAAAGAATGGAAAAACTAAAAAAAAAAAAAAAAAACAGTTTCGTTTCGGAGTATTAACCAATTCTTTAACACGTGTAAAGGGGGGTTATTAAAGGCAAACGAGTGAAGGAGGGACAGTTTTCAACAACAAAATGCATGAATTTTTGACGTGGTTGATTTCCATAATACACCATTACGCAAATATGTATGTGGTTGTTAGAGTCTTTATCCATTTTTCCACTTTCAATAAGTACTCGAACGAGTTTGGATGTAGAATGAGAGAGAGATAGGGTCGAAAGTAATGTGCCATTGCTTGGCTTGGTAAAGGAGTGAGTTAGCTACGCTTTGATTTCAGTTTTATTGCTATAGCAGCACGGTAATAGTTGCTTGGAATATCCACTTTTGAAATAAGATTGGTTACAAGTCTCTTAGAGGTGTAGAGTGGTGACTAAAATTTAATTTCTTCCTTGGTAATTGGCGTTATACTACTCGCTGGTTCGTTGTAAAATTTCTTTACGCGAATTGTTAGTTTGCTGGATAAATAAGGCTAAATGGATAAAAAAAAGAGGCATTATTTTATAACTCAATTAAATAAGGCATTTGCTTGATTGATCAGATAATTTATCAGGAAAGTTGTAAACTAGAAAGAGAGCCCTAATCAGGCAAATAAAATAAGGTAATTAAGTAAGTAGGCTTGATCAGGTAAGTGAGTAAGGCATGTTTAATCAGGCAACTAAAGAAAAAAAAATGCAAATAACGCAAATTAAAACCCTATTTAGGCCTTTAATCAGATAAATAAATAAGACAAATTATTAAGTTTGCCTGAATAGCCTTATAAAGGCAAATTAAGGTAAACCGAGAAAAGTTTAATCAAGCAATATAAGCCAAATTAATGCAAGTTTAATGAGGAAAACTAAAGCAAATTAAAGCAAGCTTAATCACATATTGCAAGGCAAAGTAAGGCACTTAACCCGGGTAAATAAGGCAAACTAAAGCAAGATTAAGACGAGCTTAATCGGGTAAATTAATATCGTAAGCTGAATAGAAAGCTTAGTAATTGTTATGTTTTAAAAAAAAGCGAATAATTTGTTTCGTAGAATAAGGCAAACAGGCTTTGTAATTATTAGAAGCGGCTAAACGAAGGCTAGACGAAGTAGAAAACTCAAACAAATCAATTTTTCATATTGTTTGCAAGACCCGTAAAACAGTCTCTTGTATAGGGCTTAGTTAAGACATACTCTTTCCTCACTTAAATTTCTGTAAAGTTTCGTTCGACCCGTCCATTAGTAAGGCACTTAAAGGTATATTAAATTTCTCAATTAAGAATGAGAAATCGATTCTTTATGTAGATCCCTGTTCGAATGTACTTTGCGGTGTATGCGAAACGCTAAAGAGCTGTATGCATATATAAGCATATAGAGGACGAAGGGACGACCGTGACGAGGAATAACAGCAACGCATTAATCAGACGAAGAAGACCAGAGAAGTGGTTGGTGTCTTTTTAACAACCGTATTCCTCCATCCCCACTTTCTCTGCTTAACGACGTTGCATAAAAGAAGGAGAAGACTGACTGAGAATCATTGGCAAACGGCCCATTTCGCTTTCTTCTATCCCTTTACCAATTGATTCTTTACCTTATTAACGAAAAATCTGCAAGCTCAGCCGAGTCTTACCATCCAAAATTTAGATAAACCGAAAAATAAAATATTCTTATCTATGGAAAATCATCAGAACAGTTCGTATTATTTATCTCACTTTTTTCTTATTACAGAGAAGTTTGTTGCAATTATATATAGTCTTTATCAATTGATCGGTTTTGAGCCTTATTATAAACAAATTAAGGCTCAAAATATCTTATGAAGTTTTAACTACATATCGTGTTTCTTCTGTTTTTTAATGAAGAAACTTTAATTTAGTGAGCCTTAATGGATAAAAGTACAGATAAACAGAAGAATTATGTTTTAAATATGCCAAAAATATTTTTAATACCTAAAAAGTTATTACAAAAATTTAAATAATCTCTATCCTCTCGTTCACTTTTTCATTCCGTCTTGCTGATTCATACCAAAAACAATTAATTTCAATGAATTCTTTTGCCTTATTAACGAAAGAACTACAATTTATATTAAAGTTTAAACGAAAATTACAGGAAAAATAATAAATTAGACTTTTACCTATCAAAAATGATTAGAATATCATTCAAATATATCAACTAGTTGTTTATTTTCTCACTCCTTTATCTACTCTAATGTAAACAATAGATTTTGTATTGGATCATATTGTCGAAAATGATCAAGTTTAATTAAGTCTTACTGATTAAATTTATAAAAAAAAAGGAAGAATTACTGTTGTAAAATATATATCAAGTTACCAATTATTTCAATTCTATACTCATGAAGAAGTTGAAACTTCCATTGAGCCTTAATGAAATAGTTCAAACTTTACCTGACCCAACAAAAATCGTAGGCAAATAGAGGCTAGAAATATAATGAAAATGCTTAGCAATCAAAATCCAAGAAAACAATTCGAATAATCTAACCATCATTTACTTTTCCATCCCTTTTTTTTCTATTGTAGCAGCGTAAACAATCGGCAGATTAATGGGTCAACCATTCTCTTAAGTGCATATCTCTGTATAATAAATTCTTAAAGCGTTATAACCAAATCAAAAACCGTGAATTCACCGTCAGCGACCGTATAACTCAGATCATTCCAATCACTGGAAACAAAGGAACCGAAAACTAGACGTTGAAAAAACTTTTTAGTTACTTCTATCGAGCAATTCTATTCTTTTTAACTTACCTGCTACTGAAAGATAAACACGTTTTCAGCCTCATACTTTTTTGAAGTTTTTTGTTTCTCACCCTTTCAACGTTCTTTTTTTTTAAAACTAGTCTGAGAAATTAATTTTTCTGAGAGTCATTAATGTTGAGAGAAGTGAAAGGAGTCATCGGACAAGACGTAATAGGATTATAATTGATGCATTCATACCATCCTATCTGCTTTAATTCCTTTCTCATCAGGTGGGAGGACGGTAAGACAACAACATTTGTGTTACTTACTTTAACTATCGATAATAATAAATAAAAATCGCCATTAGAATATTTATTTTTAAATATTTAAAAGCTTTTTTCCTCTAGTTTTTATTTATTCATCTCGTTCTAGCGAGGGATATTCTGTTTTTTTTTTCCTTTATTTTTTTTTTATCTTTTTACTTTCGCTAATCCCCTATGATCTAGGTAAGGTTTTAATAAGTATTTATGATCAAAACTTTGGTATAAGGTTCTTCTTTCTATGAGACGAAGAGACGTTTAAGATTATAAAATGTAGCCTATCTTTTATGGGAATGTTTCCTTACTTCATCAGCAAGAAACGTCCAGATTGAGTCGAGAAACAAAGGGTTGCAAAGGAAAATTTGGACTTCTTCCAACCTTTTAAAGGCTGAGTTTAAGAAGGAACTATCCGAAAATTAGCTTTCAACTTATTTAAATATAATATAAGGATAATGTAGGACTCATCTTCATCTCTGAAAGATCATCATAAGAAAACTTAAGATTACGCAAAATTTTCCCTCTTCTATATATATATGTGTGTGTGTCTTTAAAGTCTTTCTACTCTTTCAAAATTCAATATCTCGTTAAATAGCATGATTTATAACCTTTCAAAAAGTACAGTCGTTCAGAGAGTTAAAATTTTCCAAGTGATATTTTTGAAGATAATTCTATCTTTCGAGTGTTTTATTCACATTTAAATAACAGAAGAACATAAATTAAGCATTTAAATGTGAGGAAAGTTCATAAAAAAAAACACGCTTATGAATATTCTATTAAGTGATATTCTTATTGAGGAAGTAATAGATAGAAATAATAGCAATTTATGTGAATATGTGTCATCATCAGATAAAATTATCACTCTGATAGTAGGGATGTTGATGACACAGGAAACGTCTAATTGATAGCTTCAAACAAAGAACCGAATTAAAATTATCTTAATTACTATATAAATTCTGTACAGTTTAATGTTTAAATTTAGAAAAATAATAATAAGTAAAATAGAAATATATTTTAAAATGTACCATTCAAAAGACGAAGAGTTTCTGCAGAACTTGTCCTTAGAGCATCCTCATACTGGGACCGTTTCTTCATCTCCGATTCTAATTGATCTTGTACTCTACGTCTGGACCTTTTCTCTTTTTTCAAACGTTTTTGAAAAAGTACTGAAAGTAAAATAAAATGGAATATTTATTTATTTAATCGAAAGAATATTTTAATCAAATGTTATAATAGTATAGAATAGTTGGAGTCCTTTGTACAGAAAGTCGAACTGTTTCCCACAGTTTAGGCTGGAGAATTTCAACCCGGGGTTGGAATAGAAAGAGCTATTGTAGTTGCTAGTTTTACGATCTTATCCCGGCGTATCGGACATGGAAGCTTAGTATTGTTGACATTCGCACGCATAGAAGGGCAAAACGGAAAAGAGAGCTGAGAGAGACAGACAGGAATGAGACGTACAAAGAAGGATGGATGTAAAGAAGGCAAAGCAATTCCTGCAGCAAGTTTTTTTTTATCTTCTTAAATATATATTATAGAGTTGTATTGGACTAATTTTAATCCAACTTTTCAGAAGAAAACATTCCAGAAGCATTATAACCCGACATATTATGATGTTAAAGATATATAGAGTGGAAATAAAGTGTTTCTGGAGAGTTACCCGCATTCAAATAAATTTTATTTAGATAAATACAGTAAATTTGTTTACTAATACGTGTGTTTTTATCTTTTAATATTTGAGTGTTAAATTAAACTAATCCAAATTTTTCGAACGAGTTAAAAAGAATTGTCCAAATGTAACATGTTAAAGTAAAAATAGAATATTTCTAATTAATTAGTGATTATTTACTTTATCACGTAATAGTGAATATTGTAAGTACGGCATTAATTCAATTGATTGCAAGACATTGAATGGAAGGAACATCATAAATATCAAATATCCTTATGTTAAAATGGAAATAAAATGATATCAGAAGCTAAAGATATTTATATTTAGAGAAAAGTTGGATGAAAAGAGAATAAAATATCTCTCATGTGACTTTCGAAGTGACAATCTTCGAAATCTTTTCTGCAACCAACGAAAAAATTGATTAAAGCCATACCGAAATATTCGTAAATTATGCTACACGAATATATTTTGAAATTTTAAAGAAAGATTTGTGCAAATTCGTGTGTAATCTTATTCCCTCTTACGAAATGTGCTTTTTCTCAAAGATGTCTTCCACAAAAAGTAAGGAAAAGGTAGAATATTCAGTCTTCAAAGTCTTCATGGGTGGGATTGAAGTGAAAGGCAGAACTGCAAGGTGTCCTATATGAAGTGGCGAATGTCATTGGCATTTTAGAGGATAAAACAGAAGGGTGGGTTTAAGAGGGGGATGGAAGCAGTCAAATTGACATTGATTAATGAGAGGTACTGACGTCGAACCACTACTGTCTTCACCGAGTCGGGGGATAGAACATCTCGAGTTGTTGTTAGTGAATGCTTCAACCTCCCCTCTCGTCTCCACCCGCTGAGTATGTCTGGTACCGTCCTGGACACTACCTGGGGTATCACTCCCTAATTACATCGACCAGAGAACGAACTGAATACGAAATTAGGAAACTATGGTCGCCCAAAGTTGAAAGGTCGAGTTGGATTATTGCCGAAAACTTGTTGGATCTGAATTGAAGATGACGCAAGGGTGGGTTATTGCTCCTCGACGTTTTAATAACATCACGTTGCATCTAATCGAAGAAAAATAAAGAAAAGCTATTCTCTAATACACTAAGTGAGGTGACTATTATCTAGTGGTAGTATCGGCGGAGACCAAAGTCCACCGCATTTCTGACCCGTAGTCATGGAGATGTCATAGCCTTAATTAATGCGTCCGTCTGTAATAACTGGCTCTCCAATCCCCACGATGCTCATCATATAAGACTGACATCATTATGCTGCGATGCTGTGACAAATGCGTTTTGCTCCACGGTGACGATGCCACTGTTTAAGTGCTTATAATTACTAAGTAATTACCGAAACAAACAGATTTGAATCCAATGTCGCTTTTTCAACATTGTACGTAGGTCGAGGCTCTCAAATTGCCTCGTTAACCCCCAACAAATAAAATATTTTATTATTTTATTTCGTCTCCTTTCATACATCAAACCAACAACACCATTATCTATTTTATGTATATTTTCGTGCAACGTGCTCATATATTAACGTTGCACTTTGGCATTTATTAATATCTCTATATAACTTTTTAAATGAGTAATACATTTTGATAATATATAGACATCGAAATCTTTTAGTTTTTATAGTTTTATTAAATGTTTATATGCAAGATATTGTAGAAAACTCGACGCAGAATACAATATTTCCTCAAGAATATAAGTTCACTTAGCATTCAAGCGCATTAAATTTCTCGGATTCAGCGTGTTTTTATACAAAGCGGCACCAAATCTTTTCATAAACAATTCCCAAATTTACTTGGTACCAATTATATATAGAAAGAATTTATTGATATTTAATTTTCCTCGTTGCAAGATCGCATAGCTCTGTGTATCGACTAAATGTATCCCTAAACTATATCCCGTTATACAGATTAATTCTTCAATTAATATGTTGTTTATGAACGAGAACCGAAGCCCTACGTATCGAATCTTGATTCTGTATATACCTTTAATAGGGAGAAATATGAGACTGATAGTTGTAGCCTGTGTAGGAAACTTTACACGTAGTAAACAAATTGGAAAAAGTCGTAGTATAGAGGATATTTCTGCAACTAAGAAAATGAAGGTTAAACAACAGCTATTCTTTAAGAGGACCAGCAATGCGTGTACAATTTATAAAGATGAGAAATCAGTCATTTGACGTACTGTTGTACGACACATGGGAGTTACGGCTAGAAGGAAACAACGTAGTTTGTGTAAACAGATAAAGTCAGAGTGGCAAACTAGATAACGGTTGTGTGAACCATCTGCCGGAACAGACGTTAATCTCCGAGGACTGGTGCGGTGTAAAAGAGCTTTATTCTCAAGTAATATTGTTCCTATCAAATTCACAACCGGCAAAGTGAATGGCTTTTGTTGACTTCCTCATCCAATTCTTAGTTGTTTATGGTTCTTTCATTTCATTGTTGGTTCAACACTTGTTGTTAAAGGTTGCCCTACCGCGCTCAGAATAGATAAACGTTCGATGCACAAGATCGATAAAGGAAATATCACTTAATGAAAAATAACGATTGGTTGTTCCTTACTAAGCGACATTCCTACTCTTAGTTATGAGTCTTGAGGGGGGAGTTTCATTTTTCTTCTCGCGTGACGATGTGTCAATGGATGTTGCGAGTGGCACTCGTGGAAGAGGAGGAAAAAAATCACGATTCTAGTAAAGAACGGCTTACTGATATCGATAAATCGTGACAGATACGAGAGTTTTTCTTATTAAAATATGTAAAATTGTCCTTTATAATTGTTTTTTCTGTATTTTTTCTTTTTTTTAAGTTAGAAAAGAGACGAGTTTAACAGATGTAAGAAAGCGTTATCCCGTTTGCAAAGTGTGGATAAAATATGCTACATTAAGTAGAATTTTATGCTAAGTAAGAATTTAAAAAAATGTGTGGAAATATTTTTGATTACAATCGATTTAAAGAGAATATATATATATATGTATTTTTATTTTTTAAATAAGAAAAAAGCAATCATTTTGCTAGGAATGGAGAAAAATCTTGGAGCCGACAGCTGTTTCATCATTGGATGCTATCAACAGGATTACTGTGCAGTCAAACATTACATACTGCATGCATATATTTTAATAAAAACCGGCTCTTTAGCCACAACGATTGAAAATTTGGTACAGTAATAGCTGCAATCGTCACACCATTCCTTCTCCGATTAACCGCCTTCTCTTAATGGCAGTCGGAACGGGTCACCCCCTGCTGGACTCTGCACTAACTACGCTGCGGGTGGGTGTTATAAAAAACACAAGAAGAAGAAAAGAAAGCTAAAAAAAGGGGAGAGAAAAGGCTAAGTAACTTTGTACTTTGTCTGCAACAAGGCGGCATTTTCTGTTTTTCGCTCTTGTTAAAGACAGACACCATGGCGTTAAAACACAGCGATCCATAATGCATGAAGCTGGAAGTAGATGGGGTTGTAATGAGGAGTTGGATATGATGGGGAGAAGGTTGGGAAGGGGAGAGAGAGAAGAGAACCAGCTACTCACCAAGCCACAGTTATAGTGGATCTAAATCACAGACAGGCGGTGGCACATTGAATACGAGCAAGCGTTTTTCTGCGTATGCTCTTCTCTCTCTCTCACTCTCTCTCTCTTTGCTTTAGCTGGGAACTTGTAATTTGTATTTACGATGATCATCGGTATTTGCATTTGTATTTTACTATCGCTTAGACTTAAAACCTCGAAAGTTGAAGGTTGGCTTCTAGACATTAGCGGCACACGAAGAAGAAGAAGATGGGAAACGAACGTGCTTAGGTTAATGTCTGGCTACACTGCTGAGCAATGCACTGCTGTGCACTCCAGTGTTAACTTGGTCAACCATAAAATATGTGCGACCTGAAATTTTAGAAGCGTAAAATCGAAGCCGTATGTGAAGTGGAAAGTGGTTTTGATTCTTTTTAAGATACTTTCGTGTAAAATTTCTGCTTTTATTTCTTGTTAAACATATTGCGAATCCCTATTAAAACATTTCGTGCTACAGAAAATTTTATATTCTTTCAAACTTCTTAACGTATGGATGATCCCGGATCGTAAATCTTTTGTGTTTCTTTTATTGACTGTAATTTACAGTTAGGCATTTTTATTTAATTATTTGCATGAGAAAATGCATTCTTTCTATACACAGAATCATCTTATATCTTAACCATCTCTACCTTCATCTTAATCTTAATTTGTCACAGATCAGGCGATAATGATGAGGATGATATTAAATCTTAATTTACGACATCATCATCTTAATTCTAAATCATGTACTGCACATCATCCTTAATATTAACTTCTCACTACATCATTCTTAAATCTTACACCTTCGTATTATTGCCTTAAATCTGTAATTTTCTACATTATCATCTTATCATTCTAAACTCCTGTCTTAAAAATGACATTAATAACATCTTAAAAGACAATTATTAAATTTTAAAACATCAAAACATCATTAATTAAAGCTAATTAATTCTCATTTAAGTACTTGTCGATGCAAATTTTTACGTATTTAAAATCATAATTAATGATTAAAATTTTAAATATATATTTAAATAAAAATAATTCATTTTGGTCACGTTTTAGAAATTTATAATATGTTTTTTTTTCGTGAATTTTCTCTTCAACCTGTTGTCGAAACGGCGAACAACTGAAGTTAAAGAGAGAAGCAACGAAAGTTACTGTCTCTCCACGAAGCTGGAAAACCGAATTCTGCAATTTCACGACTGATTTGATGATGGTTCTCTGCAGATAGTCAGTGGAAAGAAGGTGTCAGTGGAAAGCCGGAAAAGGAGCGAAAAGAAAAAGAAAAAGAGCAGCGAGAGAGAGAGAGAAGGGGAAGCAGGAAAAAAAAGAACTCGCGTGAAAACTGACGACAAGTCAAGTGAACAATGTTTGCACCATATGTAGCGGACTGGGAGGAATTGCTAGAGTGAAGCAGCGACTGGATCGACCGCTTCTCCGTCTTGTCATTTATCACGCAAGACCCTCCCCCACCTTCCGAAAAGGCAGGAGTTTTTCTGCCTAGCGGAGCGAAACCCTACAGATATTTGCAAATCGCTTAAATTTCGATCCATCTTTTGAGAAAAGTCTGCCTCCAGATATTAAGGGGAGAATACCTTTTACTTCAGTACTCCCATCCCCCTACAAACATTTCGCTAAAGCTACGTTCTCTCTCGGTAAAACGGGGGGTATGTGTGGACTCTACCCCGAAGGGATCAAGGATAACTCTATGCTTGTGATCGGAGACGAAGAGAAACAATTAATCTTTCGCCTTTCTTCGTTTTCGCTGTCGTTTGGGAACGTTTGAGAGAATTTGTAAAATTCCTATCTGAAGTTTTATTTGGCCCCGGGACACCAAAAATGTCGACTTTGGACGGGAAGTGGGAAAAAAACTACCACCTTCCACTGTTCTGGACTTCAATTACCTGGCGATCACGTGACGGATGTTCCGGAAATGACGTCACCCACTCCTCCCGGTCAGTAAAAGTTAGGAGCTACACTTCACATTCTTTAAATTCTCCGGATAAGAGAGGGAGGTTCCTTTTCACGAATCGTTTTGAATTTCTGGACTTTTAAGCCCCTACACTCTTTGACTTTCAACAGGATGTGTGCCCGGATATCTATCAATGAAACGCGATTCTAGCTAACATCTCTTATCAACATCCTCTTGAGTATTTAAACGAAACTCAGGCAATTAAAAGACGTATAGTTAGGAGATAAAATTTAATTACTCCTAAGGGAATAGCAGATGAGAAGATGACTTCTAACATCGGATTGAAGTAGAGCTTTTCTAAGAATGGGCTACCTGTAAATCATACTTCCCTGCAGTGTACCATGCATAGCAAAGAATCCTTCCTCGTCATACATGTAATGATATTAAATAAAATCTCACGCGTTCAAGTCAATTAATAAGAAATATTGATTATTATCAAATGCTTCAATAATTTTATGGCATTTTAAGTATTTTATTAAGAAAATTTTTATGATACGAGACGAGAAAAGTGTTTTAAAAAACACAAACTTACTTCTTGTTCGTTGTTCTTCTAATAGCTGCTTTTCCATATTTTCTCTCAATTCTCTTTCTCTCATGATCTCCATCTTCAGTTCAGCTGTAGGAAAATAATTAAAATTTATGGGCTGATGAGGAGCAGATATTAAACAAGAATCTGACTTAATATATTCAATATTGAACCATTTCAAGTTTCATTCGGAAATCCTTATATATAAAGTCTTCAAACAAAGAGTATAATTCAACTTTTATTCCTTTCTCTCATTTGTGGTGTGATAAACCTTCATTAACATCTGAACAGTATACAAGTATCATTTAGCGAAAGTTCTGTTTAAAAGGAAAGAGAAATCGCCTTTAATGTGTCAACAGAACAAAGAATACAATTCAGATATCTTCTCCACATTTGCAAAGAGAACAGTAATTACGCATCTGTTTGTAAGGAAAGTATATGAATAGGGGAGTTTTCTATTTTCCATCAAAATGATCGGGATGTGCTTGAAAGTCGGTAGATTTTAAGCCTTCTGTTAAATAAACTAGCTGTTGAGAGAGAAAACGGATAATATTTGCTCATCTCAAACGGGACAATGGTAGATTTCCGTTGACAGGATGATGCACTAGTGTGTCAGGCGAAGAATCAACAAAGGAATACCACAGACGTGCCTGTTACTTTGTTCAACAGCAGCTGGCTTGGCTAGATAACACCACCATACAGACATTAATATTCATTGATACAAACCATTCATTTACCATTAGAAATGGAAATTGGACAGATATATACCTATGTAATTTATATAAGGAGAGAAAGCATGGAAGAGAATTACACTAACTGAATGTTTCCTAGAGATCGGCTGAGAGTTGGGATGAAGTGTGTTATCTGTCAATAGCAAAAGAGTGTGTAAAAGTCGAGTCTCAGTTTTTAAAGAGTGGCTTGCACTTCCTAGTATTTCATAGATAAGAATAAGAGAAAACGAATAATTTACGAGATAAACTGTATAAGAAAGAGATACTGTACAGCAGAGAAGATGCAGAGGAATACAAAATGTAAATTGTTAGGAACATTTAAGAATTACTTAAAGGTTTAGATGTGTAAGAGTAGAATTAAAGAAAGATTTAATTATTAAATATTCCTAATAACTAGTTCGAACAGTCAAAAGTTAGAAGAATGAAGCCTAAAATAAATCAATGTTTTAAGAGATTTGACGGCAGAAAATCAGAAACGACTTATCTTGGAAATACTTTTTAAGTAAGAAGAATCATATAAAAATGAAAATTTAACTAATTAAATATTATAAAGGTTAGTATCATAAATAAAAATGAAATTAAGCAAGTAATATAGAAGATGACAAAAATATTGTAAGGAATGAGCTGCTTAAAGATAAAATTAAAATAAGCAAACGTTCTTAGAGACGAGGAAAGTTAGAAAAGGAAAGAGTATTATCAGCCTCGAACAAAAGCAGTATTAAAAAGTAAAGAAGTTCTTGGAGTAATATACGAAATTGGAAGCTATCATATCGAGAGTTAAAAAAATTCTGGCATCAAACTGTTAATAGAAAGATTGCCTATCGGAAAAAACAGCACATTTCCTCTAGAGATTAGATAGGATTCCATTATCAACCTCCAAAAATAACCATTCACTCGAGCCGAGAGTCATGTCCAGCTATAGAGTCGGAGACAACATCTCGCACCAGCCATGATTAATGACCTGCGCCATTGTGAGCAGCAGATCATATGGTCGGCTCGTCGTGGCCTCGTGGACAGGTACGAAAGCAGAACAGGTGTCAGTTAAGTGCCACATCCACTCACCAATATCTGCTGTCCGGCTGGGAGCTTGATATATGCTACTCGAGTGGACATTTCGACCTTTATCACATACATTATCGTAACATCGAGTGGCCCAACACCTGTTAGTTACGATCCTAACTAATATATTCATCCCATTTGTCTTCCTCGTATATAGATGTAAGCGTAATTAAGTCTATTTAGTTTTAAACTTAAAACTAGACTCCATTTTATAATAAAACGAATCATTTTTTCGCTCGTAATTTTTATGATTTTTTTCTATTTAAGTAAATAAAAAAACTATTTTATTATAGATTTTTCTTTGTGATAAAAAATTCATAAGGTCGTGATTGCTTAACAAGAAACTTTTAACACCATATTTGATTGAGATATTGTTACTCTTAACTCGTGATCCATGAACCATGTTGAAAGTTGGTTATCCCTTTATAAATCAGGTTCCCCTTCACGAATTCTTAGCTACTATCGTAAGCATTACTCTACTATCGTTATCACGAATAAGCCATTTTTCTCTAAAAATCATAATTACAACATTTTATAAGAAAGAATTGAGACACGACTAGAGAGGCACGAGTCCACAATTTATGAAGTTGCACCCAACCCTTTGGATTCTATCTTTTTAAGT
This sequence comes from Centruroides sculpturatus, assembly GCF_000671375.1. NCBI lineage: Eukaryota > Metazoa > Arthropoda > Arachnida > Scorpiones > Buthidae > Centruroides > Centruroides sculpturatus. The sequence goes on along the minus strand of NW_019385153.1, from coordinate 125,028 downwards.
AAACAAAGATAATTGCTTACTTTCCACTTTATCTTCCGATGTCTTAATTTAACAAGTTCTTAAATTATCATATTTAATATTTATTATTTTGTGAATTCTTTTTTTTTGAAATTAATATTTTTCTAACATAAATAACTCAGTTGAATCATTCGTCTCCTATTGAAAACCATATAGAATCTTTCAAAGCGTATGTATGTATGTATATATGTAAGAGAGAGTGAGTCTGTGAGAGAGAAAGAAGTTGAAAAAATCCTCCCAAATCGATAAATAAAACTTGCTATTAATCATTTTCTGACAACCAATTTTACTTCATTGTTTACGCTTTGGTTGATTCTGTCAAAACTATTTCTCTTTGGCTCTTGCTGTTTGACTCCGGATATAAAAATTACAACCTTTTGCCTTATTGAACTTAAAACATTACGAAAAGGTATTAAGAAAAAATAACTAATGATATATTTCCTATCTTTTAATTTTGTTTTATGATTAATTTCTTTAGATTTATTAATATCTAAATCGTTAACTTATTAAATGCAATTTTTTCTTAACTCAATGCATAAAAGTTGTATTCAACACATGTCTATATATACAGTGAATAGATTTAGAATATGTGTTCAAGAGTACACAATTTTCAAATTATACTTAGAAAATCATTAAACAATTTAGAATCTGTGTTCAGGACGTTTTCTTATAAGAACAACAACTATGTTTGGAAGTTGAATACGAACTTAGTTTAGGAAAATTTTTAATTCTGTTTAAGAATATAGATGTTACGGAATATTATATTTTATATTATAAATTTTTATAAGCGTCAAACACAGGAGTGGACTTGTGTAAAAGTCAGCCGCGCGAGGTGTATTATCAGCTAGATATTGATATATCGATTAGTCAAAATGGTGATTGTTACGATGTCGATTTAGTGAAAATGGCAAAAATTAGGCAGTCTATTAGCTTGGTAAATCAGTGTTTAGAAAAAATGGCAGAAGGGGCACGTACTGTACAGTACGGAATGAAATTCTTAGATGAAGAGAATTGATGTATCTTTAATGAAAATTCCACGTTTAACATCTAAAAATCGAGCTCATTTACAAAGATTTAAGCGGTAAAAAATAGAGGTTGTAAGTAGTAAGAATTGTCAGAATTGGTCGATTAGGTTGAAAGAGATTTAGAAATCTCAATTGTTTGAAAAGATTCTAAACAAATAACCATATTTTGCACTCCCGTGGGGCGACCTCCCGAGTGTGGCAGAGAAGGACGAACTGTTTACAGACGCCTACAAGGCGATTACCTCCTTATCGGCTCCTTTCAGGGCATGCACATCACACGCGAAGTTGGTACTTGTTAATGATTTACCGGGCATAGCTGCAAAGTCTTCCTCATCTTCCTTTGTTCACTTAAGACCATTATATCTCGACACTAGCACCGTAATGGACAGATAACATTACCTCTACCATGCCTCACAGTTCGCCACTAAACTGAGGGGTTGGAGAAACGTATATATTACTACTCATAAAACCGAGACTAGTCGTAATTTAATCATCTGTAGCAAAAGCACTGACTCGCAGCCATACAAAACTTCCATTCTTAATTAAGCGATACAGGGGGGCAAACGATGGAAGGGGGACTAAAGTATTGTAACCAGTACCAACTCTTTATCTATATAGTTTGAGGCATATTTCATTTTGACGTTTTTATTGGATTTACGGGGCAAGTGTTTCGCCGCGATTCAAAGCGTGCGAAACTAAAGGCAGTGATGATGTGATTTCCAACGTTTTCCCATCTATAGAGAGTCGAAGTCGTAACGGGCACCTGTGCGGCGCCCTCTATGGGCTCCATCAACCGCTCCTCACCCCCTACTACACCCCCACTTCTCTCACCCTCCCAAAGCATCTACTACAACTTCTATCTGATATCTTTTTCGTTACATGCTTTTCTCCTCTTGTGGCCGACATGCAGAACATCGTTAACTTACTGATAACAATAGCACCCTCTTTCTCTCTCAGTTGCCAATTTTTTTTATATTTTTTTTATTTTTGGAGCCACCAACGGGTAGTTTGGCTAAAAAACATCCTTCTATTATTCCCAAACGTTTATAGGTTTTGATATGTTACGACATTCTGAAGTATTTTTTTAATATCTCACTCTCTCTTCCTCTTGTTGATCTGTTGAATTTGCTATCTTTTAAATATTCTAAAGTGATTTTTTTTATATTTTAATTTCTGTAATTTAAAAAACAAAATCCATGCAAATTTTTCTAGTTTTGTACTAAAGAAAAGGTTAATTATTTTCACAAATATCCGAATTAATTGCATTTTTTTGCACAATTATTTAAGAAATATGCGATTGTTTAGATAGGAAAGATCATATATTTTTTTAATTTTTCACATATAAAAATGATTATAAATGTTTAAATTATACAGAAAGAAAGAGACAATTATCCAGAAAAATTATAATATATTGTTGTAATTTCTAGATAAAACAAGATAAGACATTTTACAATTTTCCTGATACGAAAATATAATTATCCTAGTAAAATAATAATGCTTTTATCATTATTTTAAACCACGAAGATAATCAATTATCCAAATATGAAAAGAAGATATCTTTTTTTTTTCAATTTATTTAAAGTATATTATAATTATTTCCAACAATTATCCAACAAAAAGTATTTCGTACAATTATTTATAATTAATACAATTTCTCGAAAGAAGATAAAATGAATTTTTCAATTAGCCGAACAAGAAAAGACAATAGGATACAGAATTATCTCGAAATTTAAGCAAGATTGTCTTTAATAATTATCCAAAATGAGAATATCTTATTCATTTTCTAGAAAGAAGAAAAGATAATGAAATATTTTACCTCATTTTTTAAGTTCTATTTAAGTTTTTGGGTGTAAAAGTTTGTAAAAACGATGAATAAAACTCACCTTTTTCTAAATTAATTTGTCTTTCTTGTTGTCTTGCATTATCAGCAGCAACTTTTAGTAGACCTTGGATATTTCTTAACAGAGTCTCGATGGAAGACGATCCCTGTCCAGATACAGTACCACTGTCACCCACAACGTTAGGGAACGGTAATTGTTGACTCGACAACCGATCTGTGTTTGCTGTGCTGCTGACATCTGGATTGTCACTCAGATCTGTCCAGGAAAAATGCCCTTTTTTCAATCAATAATAATCGTAAAAACACGTATAAAGACTTCTATTCACAAGAAAAAAAACTAACACAGTGTTTCTTTCATACAAACGACGTTTGGAAAGTATAAAAAAACCATTAAATATGTTGTTTTTTTTAATAAAAATTAACTAGCGTATTATTAAATAAGAAGTACATATGCTCAGATAAATTACGAATAAAGGCGATTAGACGTTTACAATTCTCTTCCACTCAATAAAAGAAAAGGTAAGTTTGCACCCCCATCACGCTCTTCCTCTCTTTATTATTATTATTTTTTTTCAACCCCGTCTCTTTGTATGAAGGCAAATCTAAATTAAAATTCCCATACTCGACATAAATTGAATGATTTCATCCGTAGAGTGGAAAGATACGAGAACCACATCATTAGAAACCTCAAAGTATGAGTAGAAGTACATAAATTGGCTATCTTAACACAATCCAGACGCCTCCGCTTTTCTTATTCCAGACTATATACCTATGTAGATAAAACTCAATTGTATCTAGTAATTATTTGAACTCGTCTTTAATCTAATTAGATAGTTCCCTATCAATTTTTTTTTCCTCCTGTACTTAATAATACTGCTTACTTCACGGGTTATTCTAGTACAGTATCAGTTGGAATTTTGTGGCACGGAATAAACCCTCTACGCTCTTACAACGTTATCCTGCAAAACAGTTCATTGCATGTTGGGGGTGATTTAGTCATTTAATGTGTTCTCTCGCTCCTCTTTTCTACTACAGTCGGAAGCACTTGGTGAAAAAGAGTGTGGAGTATAGTAGTAAGGGTGGGGGGAAAGTCGAAGCTGTTAACAAGTCTGCTTAACGGGCAATTAGGTTTTACCCTCCCTTTCTTGCGCTGTCGTCGGGGTTTTTCTGCCTGTTGCAGAAGACTAGGAGAGGTATTCGTCCCCTCGTCATCTGTGTTGACATTCTACTGTCACTCTGCCACCCGATATGGATCTGTCTAATGTACTGAAAAGTCTTTAGGTTCTCTTTCCTATCGATAAATCTCATATTTTTTAATGACTTTATACAAAAATTAATAGAAAGAAACTCGAATGAGTCGTACAGATGGATGCTCTTTGATATGGTTCACGCTAAACTAACTAATTAAAACACTCTCCTCCCTACTAGAGCGTAACGTACTTCTTCAAAAAAATAAATACAAAAAGTTAAAAATAATAAATTACGCAAAGAATATCAGAATATATATATATATATATACATAAATATTCTAAAAATACAGTTTTTAATGCGATAATTACATCTGTTTCATTTCAAGTTTACTTGACAAGTTAGGTATAAGAAAGGGAAGTTATAAATATCTGGCTACTTTAAAATGATAAATTAGAATAAGCTAAGTTTATTAAAGTGTTTATACAGTGAAATGGAATTCTAACCTTGCTCCCTGTCGTCTTCGTCATCGTCTTCGCTATCGTTATCGTCATCATCTGGCCCGTCGTTATAAGCAGTATCGCTTCCACTGTGATCTCCACCACCGTTGCTTGTGCCACCGCCCGCACCTAGACCCCCTCTACTGCTGTTTTGAGATAGATTAAGGACAGGACTGTGACCGTTGGCAGAGGCTCCTGCAAGAAGCCAGAAGTAGCCTATGTAGGCCACCAGACAAGAGAACACGAATTAGATAATGCCTAAGGTTCCCACTACTAAATATAAGAAAATAATTCCAACATGCAATTTTAATAAACAAAAAAATTTAGTGGGATACCTTCCTTTATTATTTAAATTTAAAAAATGATCATGCAAATCATAAAAAAATAGAAATTTACCATTAAATTCGTCAAAATAAAATTTAAATAACCAGCAGTAAATCAAATGATAAAAAATTCATTCAAAAAAAAAGCCAAAATCAAAGCTAAAATGTAAATATTTACTTTCGAATTCAATCCATTAACGAACAGAAAAGTGTTTGATGAGATGTGACTTTGAAGGACCGATAAAAATCCTTCCATTAATAAAAATACTACATAATTAATGTAGTTCCTATTCATCCATTAGGATTCGTATGTTTAATATTTACCATTTAAGAAAGAAGGATCTTTCATACGATGACTATCGAATCCATAAAGTCGATCTTTTGTTTCCGCAACATCCGATCTTTCTTCTCTTAACCTGTAAACAAAAATTAACATAAAAGAGTGTTTACAATACGTCAAATAAAGAAGAAAGACTTTTAAAAAACTACACAGAGTTAGTATCTTAGTCAGTAATTTAATAAATTTATTCTTAGCTTATTATCTTCGATCATACATCTTCCTATTCGATCACTTATTTGAAGCCATAAAAACATAATTCCGCTTCACTCTCATCTCATTAATTAAAGCTAGCAATCTCTACAGTCTATTAAAACGAGCAATGAATAAGTGTTAAAGGTAGCAAACTATCTCGACACCATTCTAAGTCGGTTTGAGTAATGATAGCGTTTAGTATCCCTGACTAAATCTGACACGTCTTCTCTATCTTTCTAACGTCTTTGCAGTAAATCCGATATTATGGGACAGTAATCCATGCTAGATTTGTTTAAGCAGACTATAATACTGCTCTTGTCGGATCGTACTCACTTGCCAATACTTTAATGTATTCGCCTTTGATATTAATGCTGGCTCTATTGGAAAAGTCTTGTCATTCTGATCACATGTGTACTCTAGCTTTAGACCTGTAAAATTATAGGATAACCCCTCTCACTCGCTCATCTTCTCGTATGCTTTAAACATTTTACAAATCATCCATCGCCTGTTTATTGTATAAAGTAGTGTCGAAACTTAATTAAGAAGATAATACACTCCATTAAGTGAAGCTTAGTTAAGTCGTGGTGTTTCAAACCCATGAAGTTCGGTGGTTTGAACAGCAGAAAACCCAACTTTTTTCTAAATTTACAAGTAGAAAAACTTCATTTTTGCAGTTTTTTTTTGAAAATTTATATAAATCATGACAAAAATCTATGACGAAATATAACTAAACACTTTAATGCATGTAGAGAAGTATAAATTTCTGGAGATAGACCTGTTCTTTATGTTTAAAGAGTATGTTTATCATTAATTATGCTTTTTATTTATTTTTAGAAGCCTCAACTAAATCATAAAACTTTCAAACAAACATTGAAACGTAATTAAAAAGATAATAAACACAATTAATTGAAGCATGCTTAGAATGCAATCCATTTTACAGCAATGTCCAAATTATCATTTCTTTTCCTTAAATTCTTCTGAGTATTAATTGCATTTTATTAATTTTATAAAATTAAAATACTTAAAAACGACAACAAACCAAAACCTTAATTAAACAATCAAATACGCGATTAAAGAAAGATTAATCGACTCGAAATGCAACTCATCAGTTCGAGAAAGAAAATGAAAAATTCTGATTATCATTAATGTTTTTTTTTTTTTAAAAATTAATTTTAAAGATTAAATAACATAAAAATATCAATAAATTACTTTTATAATTAATTAATAAATTCCATTAATCGAAGCTTAACTACTGCGTCTAAGCATCACTTGATACCAAAAAAAAAAAAACTCCAGGATGCAGAGTGTCGAAGAATTATTATTTTTCTCTCTAAAATTTTGTTTATTTTTAAGTATTTTTAAGTTTAAATGCTTAAAGAATACAATAATAATACATACTAAAGAGATAAAGAAATTTAATTAAGAAGAAAACAATAGTTTCCACTAAGTGAAGCATAGTTGAGCTATAATTAGTTTCCAGATAGATTAAGAATCAACAATTATTCTTGCTGTTAAATTGCAGTTATTGTTAATTATAGTATATATACATATATTTTTTTAATTGTAGAAAGATTAAAGTACATAATAATAACAATAAAAGGAGCTCGTTACACGTCTAGCTTCATTCGTCATTAGGTGTGGAGTTGCAACAGTCAATTCTCATCCTCTATTTGTGCAAGAGAGAGGAAGTAAATTTACCTTCGTGTCGACTTTAAATGAGGTGTGTTTATTCCTAATTAGTTGAAATAATGAAATTAAATTTTAATTGGGAACGACTTTGATGATAAAGACACTAGCAACTGCTTTACTCTTAGTACAAATGTAACTTAAAATGTTCCATTGTCTTCTGTAATGAGACATGAAAACAGTTTCAGAATGATTCTTTGATAAACTCCAATTGCAACTATTTTGTTTCAGATTATTTTTTAAAAAATAGCATTGCATTTTAATTTAATTGTGTTTGGTTAGACATTAACTAAATAAATTGTTTAAGTTTAAATGAATAAAATTATAAGAAAAAATCTAAAAGAAGATAGAAAGAAAGGAATGTTTACACGAAACTCGAGTGCATTTTTTTCTAGGAAAAAAGTGACTAATTTAGTTTACGATCTTAAATTTTATTATTTTATATAGTTTTATGATAGTTGAATAATAATTTTTAATTTTTTTAAACAAGTTGAAGATGTGAAAATGATTATTTTTCATCTTTTTTTAAACTCATAAATCTTAATATTTGTTTTAGGCAAGCGGTTGACAGCATTAAGAATCGAATGATTTAAAAAAAATCGGTTGGTTAATTAGAAAAAAGAAATGCTAATATAAAAAAAAATTGGAAATTGAAACAAACCGTGTGCTTCATTGTAGCTATTCTAATAATATTTATCTTTCCAGAAGGCTTCATTCTACTTCATCAAATGTATGTGTTAGAAGCGCATGAAAATGGTGAGGGGTAGAGTGCGAGGTGCGAAAAACCCACATTGGAAGAGAGACACAACAATTTAGAATGCTCTACGGATGCTTTGATTGCTCACATTCAGCCTTTTATTTGTTTTTCATCTCCGCTTGGGAAAGGGGAGGTGAAGCTGATTGTGAGCAAACAGTTCGCGACACAACGCTACAACCGGCAATGTCACAAATTAAAAGAGAAGGGGGTAAGCTACTGCAGTTTAAAGAATGCTTAAAATTGCATTTGGAGAGAGATTTTCATTAATCATAGTGGGGTAAAGATGTAGAGCACAGACTTTACTCGCATGGGTAGATAGAGGGAAGGGGGGATAGGGGAGTGGGGGTGGAACGAAGAGAGAACGTTTCATTAAAATGTTGGCACAAATTACGTGTCCTCGTAGTCAGTCGGTGATTCAGTAAGGCAGAGTTCAGCCTCCGGGCCTTCAACCTATTAGCAGTCGTTAATTTGGTCTCATTTGTAAAGGACCGTACATCAACGAAGAAGGAACGTTGTTTGGTTTGCAAATATTAAAGAACTCTCTTGCATACCTCGGCTGTCAAGGTTCTGGAATGTTTTCGTTTTTCTCGTCCGATATGCCAAGGCATCTTAGCTTTCTAACGTAGTTTGTGTCAAGGGAAAAGTAAGAGAGAGCGGTTACTGACGAAATCTACCTTCTATCGACTAAAAACTTGCCTGCTAATAATAAAAACTTGAGGACAGGTTGCTGAAAGTACATCAAATTGCTCCACTGATGCGGCTCTTGGTGTTAATATATCAAATAAATATTTTAAAATGATTGTTTTCTAAGAGTTATTTAATAGAAAAATAAGTTTAAACTATACATAAACCAGTTGGATAAATTTATGATAATATTTTAATAAGCGAAAGAACTAATTAACATTAATGCCGATAATGCGAAGCGTTTATATATTCATACAACCCGATAAGATGGTTTGGTTTGACAGAAATGTAACTTTTCACTTTAAAATTAGGCAAACATGTACAAAGATTGTTAAGATGTAATTTATCATTTAAATACAAAATTTCCACAATTCAATAATTATGTAGATTTCGAAAAATATTTGGATAATGAAGGAGGAGAAGAAATCATCATCATCATCATTGTTCAAGTTGGTTAGGAAAATGAAAATTTCGCGTGATTTCACAACTTTTGCATTTAATTAGTATTACAATAATAAAAGCTTTATGTACGTAACTAACTACATTATAAACTACAATTATCATTATATAATTTTCACAATATATTTCAAAAATTTTTAATTTATGCTAATGCATCATTAAGAACCATATCAGAAGCATTCTAGATTGTGTCTGTATGAAATATTCATATAATTCGCTAAAAATCGGCTTAATAATTCTATAAACGGAATTCAACTAAATAAAATTATCTTAAGTATTTTAAATAAAACATTTTTAGGGGAGTAGAGAAGATTTCTACGCTTTAACAACGAAAAAAGTAGTGTTGCCGGCAAAGTAGCTACGTTAAGTTCATCGACCAAGGTGTCATTAAGAAGATTCAATTCCCTTAATCTCTTCTGGAACTATAGAGAAGTTATCGTGGGAATGGTTGTGAGAAAGGGAGGGGTACGTCGAGATAGCTAGTAACCTCAGCTAGAGGCAAGAACTTCACTGTCAGACAGTGTCGCATCATACCATACAGGGAAATTAAAGCTGTATGAAATAAATTCTTCGAAATAATTTATCATGTTCTCCAGAGCGATCATCGAGCAATATGCTCCGATCTGTCTTTTTCATTTCCAAAGATTAAGTCAGAAGGACCGGTGGAGGTGGAACGAAGGGGGGGTCGACAGAGACAAGCGGAGAAGGGAGACAACAGAGGCCTGGACCCTCCACTGCCTGGCAGCCTGATGATTGATACGCATGCCCAGCAAAAACTCCCGGTCTTGTTGTTGCCAACGTACCGCTGGCAATCCATCATCCTGTCGGCTTAAATTAACTCAGAGTGGAGATAAAATTTTCCGAAGATGCCAGACAAAAACACCTTTTGCCTTAGCATTGCTCAGTCTTCCATCTCTCTTTTATCCTGCCTCCAGCGTAGAAGCGGGGGCGGAAAGTGAAGGGGGACACACACACACATACACACACACGGTACAGGGTGCTGACTAATACAGACCAGAATTCTCACCTGTTAGTTGGCGACCAGGTGTGTCCCGCGTAAGGAGAAACTCTGTCTTTTTTTAAAGTCGTTCGCTTCTTGTGCGTTAATGAGTATTCTAAACATACTGCACTTTGGTGTAAAAATATTCGCAACTAGCAAGCTACCCCCTCTTAAAATGTTTATCTACGTTTTCTATACATAATGAGCGATTCATTGATAGAGAATGAGAATAAAAGATTATTAAGTTTAGTAGCAATCGAGCCGTTGATTCCGAAGGTCAATGTGTCATACGGATGTCGTTTCAACTTAATACAGTGGCGCCGTTCGACTGAGTCTATCACGACTTAGTGTTGGTTGTGGAAGAGTAGGAGATAGTGTGCCACGTCTGCCTTATGTCACAAATGGATAGCGTTATCGTCTCTCAACATTGTCCATACTTTCTGTGACTGTCCAATGTTAGGAAAGCGTATATAGTTCGTGATTGGTGCCGCCTGTTAACGTTTTATTACAGTAAAAAAATCTAAGCTTACCCCCGTGCTCGCTTCTATATCCACTTATAAATTTATCCCCTCGTAAATCACTTCGAAAAACTACACCCAAACTTTCCTTTTAACAAATATTTCTTCTACAAATTCCACAATTCGAGTTTACTTAATTAACCCCTATCGAAGTATCTTCTAACATTTATAATAAAGAAGATCCTTACACATCCGAATTTGTTTTTGAAAGCCTTAAACATTTACACAAGCGATAGCGACTAGGAGTAGATGTTTATAAAGCACATCTTACTAAAAATAAGCTCGATATATGTTGATGTTAAGTAGTTCATTTGTAGTGGCTCTTAGCTGTCATCCGATGGACTCTTATGTCCAGACTCCGAGACTATTTACGTATCGCGATGTCGTAAACACCCTCGTGATATAATCCAACAGAGAATTCTTATAATAAATTTAAGTCTTCTGGAGAAAAATTTTAAATTAATTCGTATTATTTTTCAAGTCCTTTTCTAGTCGAAGGAGGGAGGAAAAAGATACGCATCCGGGTCAAACGCTTCTTCCGACTAGAATACAATTAACAAACAATTGAATTTAGCAACATCATTATTGTGAGGACGTTGATTAGAAGGACAGGAGGGTAAATGTGTGACAATTGAATCGTGTCGAGACGACTTCTGTGTGATAAATCAATTGTAATAGCTTACGATGTCTGCACAATGTCACGAGAAATATCCCGCTTCGTTTCTTCTTTTTCTTCCAAATCTTTCCGCTATCACTTAACAGGCTCAGTCGGGTGAGTCATTAGGAACATCTCTTTTGGATTTATTTGCACAGAGGATCCTATTTAATTTTTCATTCCGTTTCTCTTGCATCAACTTCTTCAGTTTAATTTGTTTCTTTATGGTTTTTTGTTTTGTTCTCGTTTTTAATCCATTATGAATGATTCTGCTACAGTTTTCTAACTAATAATGAAAGCATACACTATTTAATTACTCTATCTGATAACTTGCTGATAAATTATTAATTCTGAGCTGACTGTAACGTAGAAAATTTATATAACTAGATGCAGATTTTGCAATTAAGCTACTTTTGACTGTCGCTAGATTATGTTAACCCATGCTAAACTTTAGCCAAACCCTTGTTAAATTACTTTAAACTTTTATTAAACCACTGTTATTAAATTTAATCATTACTAAGCTACTGTTAATTGCTATTATATTGCTGCTGCTGCACCTAAACCACTGTGAAGTATCGCTACACTAAGCTAAACCGCTGCTAAACTACTACCAAACCATTGTTAAATGACTGTTAAACTGTGCTAAACCGCTGCCGTTAAAATAATTATCACTGAACTACTACTCAATTGTGCTTTTGAACTACAGATAATTGCTACTAAACTATATTAAACTATTCCCTAAACGTCTCTATACGATTGCTACTAAACTATCGATAAATTACCATTACTAAACTTCTTCTGAACCAATGACATGCTAAGATAAAACTAACAAATCACTAGCAACTAAACAAATAAAAAATCATATAGAGTATTTTTAAATTATTAAAATATTTTGCAATTACTAGACTATTGTGTGCATACAACTTTGTAAGCACTTAAATAAATTTCTATCGAAACACATTAAATATTTACCAGATTAATTAACGACTATTAACTATTAATAAAATACTACTAAACTATTAAAGATATTGCCAGATTTTTTGGAATTTATAACTATATTTAGTAAAAATGATGTAAGATCACGATTGTTGAAATATTCAAAGTAGAGTTTTAAGTCAAAATCACCAAAATATAGTTAGAAGCTTTGGCATTATCTACTCAGACGGGTGGTAACCTACGTTGTGTACAATGCATCCAATATGTCGTTGACAGACTGCTCCGAGTGGTTGTCTGGCTAATCAAGTGGCTATCGCGGAGACAAACTTTGCACGCGACAAACTATTTCGTTGTGTTCGCCAACTAAACAATGGCAGACACTAAACCCCCGTCTTGGTGCACCACGTCTATATTGGCCATTGGAGTTGTCTGTCAAGCAGGCACTGTCTGAGAAGAACTCTTTTCTCAGCTGTGTTACGTGGCAGCATAATCACACAGCTGTCAATAGGGACTAGTGTGCGGTCGCTGGAAAAGGTGGCACAGTGTGACAGATCCGAGTTTTAGAATGATAAATGACATCAAACGAAAGCCCGTCCGGCCTGCACACTGTGAGGCGGGTAATAAATGTCAAATGCAATCAGGAGAGCGCGCTGGGAACGAGCCATCTTGGATAAGGACACAGTCTGTATCCCCCCACCGCATCCACTTGGTACGAAATGCGCTCCTGAGACCCGACTTGGATTTTAGGAGTGTCGCAGAAAGAGCTGACACACGAGCACTAAAACCTTGTGGGACAAGAGTACTCGGCTATAGACTTTATTTAAACAACAAACCGGGAACTTGTGAGGAGATTTATACACTGTTCTACCAATTTGGATTGTCAAAGAACGTTCCAACTTACGTAAAGAAGAAGGTGTCAGGCGGTATATTGTAGAAAATTTATCTTTTTCGCGGCTAGAAGACTTTTGCAAGAAGCGTTAATCCTTCTTTACATCAAGCTTTCTTCTTTAATATAACGTGAAATTACTGTATCAAATATTAAAATATCGTTTCCCTAAACATTTCGGCAACTGTAAATTTGAAGAAAAACTTCATTCTGCATGAAATCATAAAGAAGAATCACGAGTATTCGCGTTTTGAATAAAAGTCCAATTAACCGCCGTCGGGACACAATGGAAAGAAATTTTATGGATTTTCCAAAATGTATTTTCGCAAAATGGTTTCAATATTTTAAAATCAAGAAATATATAAAATGAAGAATAAATACGTTGTTAGTAACCGAGTAAAGTATAAATAATTTTAATATAAAAACAGTTTGGCGTAAAGGCCATTGCCTTTACGATCACTTAGGCACCATTCTAATAAGGACATTTCTCTTCTTATATAACTTAAAGAAAAGAGAATATGGAAGAGAATTTAGAAAAGAGTGGAATAAAAACCTTTCGAAAAGTTTTTGCTATTAAATATTAATCTAGCGTGCACAATTGTCTGATCAATATATTCGTGGCAGGACACCAAAATTTCATTTTACAACCAAAGGTACCGTCTCGGCTCAACAGATAAAAATTCAGTAAAGTTCCAGCAAGTGGCAAGAATGCATAGAGAGAGGAGCATTCTTTTGCAAACAAAGAGCAACACAAAAGGCGCGCAGTATATACGTCTATAACGTAGTGTAAGCTTTAAGATAGAGTAAAGCGTATCTTGATAGAGAACCCACAATGTCGAACGGACTGCCCCATCAATCACTCAGACAACTTATTGCTTACAAATATCACATGAGTGACCGCATTCAACCTAGACGTTCTCCAATAAAACCATAGAAGCACAAGAAGAAATGCCTCTCGGGATGATCTCCCGTACTGCAAAGAACCCTACTGTGGCTAACTGGAGGTTTCTTCCGGTCTGAAGGTCTTCGAACAAATGTCTTTTTTTTTCTTCTCTACCTTCTCTTATACCTATCTAAATTTAGGGAGTGTGTATCCAGGTGAATCCGAAAAACGTAGTAACTTTTTTCCTCTTCTACAGTTCCGTTTGTCTATATGTCGAAGAGGTGAGGAGTAGAAATGATGGATGGTCGGATAAGTCTTTTTGGGCAACCACTTGTAGTCTCGACTAGCAAGTCTCGTGGATTGTGACGGATCAACTCGACTATATTGCACACTGTTACTGCGAAAAAAAATCTAGAAATTCTGTTTGTATCGTGTCTCTTGTGATTTTCCTCTATCGAATTTTAAAATTTGTTTCTTCTTTTTTATACGTATATATATATAAAAAATTATATTATTTATTTATGGGGCCTTCAGGGATTTTTCACGAACTACATTCAAAACAATGGCTTTGATGCGGATTGTAATAGCGAAATAGAACAATCCAATTAATGGAAATAATCTATTGGGGCGATTAATGGTGTCATTCAATTTGTGCTCATCTAACACGACCGCATTTTCGTTTCCACAATTCACTTTACAAGGAATTATTGCTAGAGTCGACCTGAGAGTAGTTATTTATCTCTCTCTCTCTCGCTCTCTCTGTGCAAGCAATTACAACAATCGTTGTCAGCAATGACTCCAAATTGTAAATTTACCAATTTCAATTTGGATTTTTAAAGATTTTCAAACGTTAGAGGGGAAAATAATTCTCATTAGATTGGTATAAATTACGAGAAAAGTTTAATTGTTGCTTTTGATTAATGCACCTCGTTGGTGCTTAATGATTCAGCCACGGGACCACATGGCAACCAACAGGATTAATACTGTTAAAACGGCACGAACTTCAACAATCGTTACCTTTATTTTTACATAAAGGTAAACGATATTAGAAGCCGATGTCGTTTAAAGACAAAATGAAATGGTGGAGAAGCATAATTCATGTAGAAATGCGGGCTCGTTGACTGCTCTTATTAATGCTACGAGAGCGAGAGATGAAGCAGGGGGATGGAAAAAAACACAAATAGGGGAGTTTATCCCCGTTTAGGAGCATTCTGTAAAGAAATTGTCGGCTTTAAAGTCGCAAAGAAACGCATTAATATTTCCTCTTCTCTAGAATAATAGCCTTATATAACACGGTACTATGCTTAATTAGTTTCTCCACGCAAGACTTTCAGCAAGGCTAATCTATTCTTGTGGCCTCATGAATAAACGTCTCTGGGATCACGCACTCTGTCCGGTCACCCATATTTTTAGGAAAGCAATCGCTTCACGTGGTTGCTTTTAATAAACTCGGACAGCCAGAGTCGCGTGACGTGTCACAGAGAACGTGACGTGCCCATTTTTACTCCCGCTTCTAACCATCTCTTCGTGTAGACGTCACGGTACGTAAACTTATGTAAATAAAACTAAAAAGCTCCTGTTTGTTTAACGTCGAGAATATATGTTCCTAAAACTTTACGCGATTAATTATATAATTATTGTAGAGTTATAATGTTTTCCTAAAGATTCACGATGGTGTTTTAGATTATCTGAAGCATTAACTAGCGTGCAAAATGGGGATTTTTAAGGCTCCTATCTGCATCTCGATTGGACTTCGACTTGCTTTTCCTCTTTATCTATTAATGACATTTATAATGGAGACAAATTAATGAATGAAAACACTATTCCCTCAACAGTTTTTAAACCATTAGAAGTTTAAGATATATAAGAAAATTCAGTTTTTAAACTCGTTATAAGAACGGTTAATGATCTTCTTCACTAAAGTTTAAATCTGTAAGAAAACTTGTCTCAACTTTTAAACCGATAACCGAAACATGTAGTAAAATTGTTAACAAAGAAGAAAAGATGTTCTAAGACCAAATAAATTAGAAATCGGTGGCAAAGATCGTGAGTTTGGACAGAAGTTTTTACTGCGTTAGCGAAGAAGAGATAAAAAAAGGAAGTGCGTGGGTCACGTTCGGGGATTGTTTTCTTTCTTTTTTTTTCTTTTTTCTACCGACCATCGCGTGCCACCAATAGAAATGACCATGCTTGTTTGGTCCAGAGTCGATTAGTGGATCGGGGGATCAGAGAAGCGCACGAGTCGAGACTGCCTGCAGAGAAAACAATCAAGCTCCAATCCATAGCTGATAGAAGAAGTACGAGAATTGACGAGATAGGTGCTCACGGTCCCCATTTATTTTTCCTTTCTTCTACTAAAATGATAATGGGAAAAAATCTTAGCGTGCTTCTAATCAAATTCCAGATTTTCGAAAAATTATGGGACTTTTTCTTTGTTACTTTCTTCGTTGTTTTTAAAGTGATAAAAAAGAGATTCTGTAAATAGTTAGAACGATGAAAATGAATTTATGAATATTTAAAACGATGGATATAAATGAATAGTTAGAGGAGTGAAAATGAATATATAAATGGAATTTCGAGTTAAATTTATAATTAGATTAATGATATTAAATTTATAAATATTTAGAATTGTAGAAATGTGTATAAAAGTCGAATAATGTGCAAATAATTACAATACGGAATTAAATTCAGTACAGGAACTGTTAAAATTGTTAAATTAATTAGAGAAATTTATAAGTTTACACCTTACTTAATAAAGAAATCGATGAAAGATTTAGGAAAAGTTTCTTATTTACAAGTTAGAGAAGATGCAAACGACGAAGATCACGTCTCTATTTATCAAAGAAGACGAGAGACAGTCGCTATCCATTGTCGATACGGAGTTTAAGCGTGTTTGATTGGGCGTTTTCTCCGAATTATCAATAGGAAAATAGTCTTTAAATGACATCCAGTCGATATCAGTTGTAAGATAATAGAAGTAAACCTTTATCATCTTCAGAACGAATCTCTTTGGCAAATGGCAGCTTGTCAAAGATATGGGTTAAGAGAAAGATTGTTTGTCAAACCTGTCCTTTCGGATTGACGATAAATTCGGTTCGTGTCTTAACGTATCGAAGATATTCGGATCTATCTTAGTTTAAACTTTTCAAGCTGCACTGACTCATTTTTGACGTCGAACACGTCAAACTATATTAATTAAACCCAATCTTTTATATAGCCTACGTATGGAAGTAAGTACTGTACGTCTGTGTGCCATAAAGAAAAGAAGAGCCAGTGTCACTTTTCAAATTGTTAAAAACCTCAACTCTAATGGAGAAATAACAATGTGTGAAGTAGCGAGCGCAAAAAGTCGCGAGATAAATGACAAACCCGTCATTAAGCTTATTTCTGTAGTTTTTCCAATGCTTAGTATGTCTCGCTCTGGGAATCATTAGCCGATCCCTTACTTTCGGGGTTCTAGACACACACAGACACTTGCTTACACTCACCTCGTCGTGATTTCAAAGAGGGGGGCACGGAAGAAAAAACAGAAAAGGGGGAAGGCTAAATTAAATTAATCCACGGACGCGAAATTAGTCGACTTTTTTTATATATATAATTTTTTTTATATATTTATTTTTTTTCCGTTCTTCCATTCTCTGCTTCCATTGCCCCCCCCCGTTTCGTCACTGTTAGCAAAGCCCGCAGATTTTTAACTGGAACGGAAAAAGGAGCGGAGTGGGGGGGTTGGAAAGATTTTTCACTTGCTTTTAATTATCGGTCTTTCCGACGGTTCTCGTTTGTTCTTTTCGCCAGCTGTTTTTGACACCCCCCCTCTTTCCATCTCTACATGCTCGCCCAAGACAATGAGAGAGACAAGGGCGTTTAATTTCGCTTCGTCCAACCGCTGAAAGGGCTGTTTTCCACAGCACTTGTTAATTTAAGTGGAGAAAGACGAAACAAAAGGACGAGGAAAGTGGTCCACAAAATACTATTGATTTAGTCGCTTGCCAGGATTCATCCAGTTGGAAACTAGTTCGAATATCCAAAATGTCTTAACTATCGTCCCCTAAAAGGGGGAGGCAAGCGTGTTTTTTTTTCTCCTAGACTACCGATCTCGCTAGACTAGGATCCATTAGATGTAGCTAGAAGGATATCTTTCTTGTCACTCCCCACCGAGATTTGCCAGTCTGAGAAATGGTTCTTGGTCGTAAGGGTTAAATTCATTTATCTGACCTAACGTGGGGTAGTGGCAAAGGTCATACTTCTTGACAGTCTAATCAGATGTTGACCCGAGGAGCTTTCACTCGCTTCTTCTTTTTCTATTCGCTTTATAATTGGATAAACAAATAAGTAAATGCGTTAAATTTGGTTCCGAAATTGAAATTTAGGAACCTAATTTTTCAATAATTTAATAATTTAATTAATATTTTAATAAATTAATTAAAAAAATGACTCTTTTAAAGCGTATGTCGCGCTTTATTTTTTATAAAAAAATTATTATTTATAAAAGTAATTTCCGGAAAAAGATGGTTTCCATAAACATTTAGAGTTTTTAAAACAGAAATTAATGAGTTTATTTATAAATCAATCTGTGTTTTCCACTAAATATTGCTAGAAATAAGTAAAGAAAGTTTTGTATGAAAGTTGAGATTTTCCTAAATGATTAAAATATATATAAACTTTTGTAGAAGATATTTTTATCAAGACGTTTACAGAATTTTAGAAAAATCATTGAGTGAGTTGCTAAGACGAAGAAATGATGAGAAAAGTGCTGACACCAAGTTTTCTCTCGTGTATCTTAATCAATAGAAGCTAGTTTCAAACGAGCAAAGATCAATGCTTTAAACCAAAAGTTTTGTGTATAAAAATCATACACTCGAAAAAGTAAACTTTTAAACTTATATAATAAAATAAAATAACAATAATTTTTTTAAAAAAAACTCGAAAACTTTTCCAACAGAACGAATTATTTATACCGTTATTAATGAGTTTAATAATAAACCAAGTGAATATTTTTTTACTTTAATCTTATAGTTTAATGAATTATAGTTGTAGCCAACTCAAAATGTAGACAACGTTAGCACGACTGTTAGAATTTTACTCACTTTACATCATTTTTAATAAAAATAACCAAAAGAAATTATAAAAAAAAAAAGAAAAACTCTTTGATGTTAGCCTGATATAGCGGCGGTTTCTTGTATAAATAATTAGGTTAAGTAAAATTAATGACGATCATGCAGATTCTTACCTTTTTACATCGACTCCCCCCCACCGGCTGAACTGTCAATTATCTTCCTCTTTTAGAGGAACACCGAAAAACACCCCCTACCACCACGCACCGCACCTCAGGGTTTAATTTGTAACGAAAGCTTTTATTCTTTGAATTTTTTTTTCTTTACTTGTTTCCTAATTCAACCTTCTTTCTACTAAAGTATTACTAATTATATTGTCCTTTTCCTGACTGTTCTATGTATAAGTGTAGAAGAAAAACACCAGCAGCAGCAGCAGCAGTAGTTGTTGTTCTAGAAGCAGTATCATCATCTTTCGAAATTATGCATCTTGATCATTTTTAATGCAGTAAACAAAACCTGAATTTTTGATCCTTAATCGTACTCGTTGGTAATTTCTTACAATAATATGAGAAGATGTTCTTCATCTAATTTAAATTTTCACTATGATAATCTAATTTATTCTAATGTTCGCTCTTACGGATGGGTAAATTATGTCGAAAGATAATGTGTCTGTGTATATATAGAATACTTAACAACAAAATGTCAGAATTTAAATAAAAATATTTTAAATATTTATATACACATATTAATAAAGACAATGATAATTTATAACCTCAAAATACATTCGAAAGATAAATTTACGACTTTAATTTAATTTAAGTAAACGTCACGTGACTGACTAACCGTTGAGGTATTTTTAAACCGCCAAAATTACGTCATGTCTGTCGCCGTTTGTGATTGATCAAAATCAGATGTCTCGTTTCAAACAAACCATTTACAGATAGGAAGATGGACCGAAAATGGCGTCGCGCAAACGGGATAATAATAATAATTATTATTATTAATTCTGTGCGTTAATAATAGGATTATTTATATTTTAATTTCGATTTTATAAGCCATATTTTACTTTAAAAAAAAAAAACATTATTTTCTCTGCATAGGTTATTAGTAACAGGGGTATTGGTAATATTTCAGATATTTTCAGCCTTATTCTATTATACCCATGTCATGACGTCATAAAGAGTAACCCCCGTTCGGTGGTCAGATAGACAGACGAGGGGGAGGGTAAAGCTAATATACCATCATATAGTGGATATCATATTTCTTAACTGGAACGTTTAAGCGACACCAAAAATGGTGACTCATTCGATTCTCGGCTTCCATCCATTTTAACTCCTCTTTTCCAAGAGCGAAAATCCCTTTGGGAATAGGACAGACGACTAATGCGAAATAACGAACAAAGAATAATTGTAAAGTATTCTGATTTATAAGTTTGGTAAACGTCATACTTCCTTTTTTTTTTGTTGTTGTTATTATTTTTTAAAATCTTCCTCATTTTCTATGGGATTTCTATTGAATTGTTTGATTCATTATTATTATTTTTTTTATTGNGGAGAGATACGTCGATTTAGTCATTGGCATATTTGTAACAGCATTTGTTAATTATGTTAAAGGTAAGGAATGGAAATGCCTATCTTACACATCAACAACTTTTTAAATTTCTCAACTTAGTTATTATTCTATTTGTTACACAAACGGGTTTTGTAGTTCGTTATAAAATATAAGAATAAATTCGAAAGTTTTGATATTATCTCGATAAACAGTCGTTGATCTATTGCATAAAATTATAAATAAAACGCTCGTTCTTTTATCCACTATAAAATATTCATAAGTAAGAAATATTTATTGTTAATTAATTGTAAAAAATAAAATGTTAATTTATTATTTTTTATTATAGAAAAATAGAGAATAAAATGTTCGTCTTTTATATAAAATATAAATTGTTCTATCATTAATTTGCTATAAGGGACTGTCTGTCCATAAATTACGTCGGCATTTTCCTTGAAATATTTACTCCTTCTCCCCCATTGTCCTATTGATAATTTGTCCAAGTTTCCGTAACCTCTCTTCGGACGTCCAACAAAACTCAATCCCCCTTAAAACCTTTATCACTTTATAAATAATAAAATGTATAAACTGTGTGAAATTCGATGAAATAAAACGGACGTCCATTAAACTTAAACCCCTCCCTCCCTTCCAGTATGGACGTCATTTATGGACAGCCCGTAAAAAAATGCGCATTGTCGTTAAGAAAACTAGAAATAAGCTCATTCATTCGTAACTTTATGTATATAAATAGATCATTCGTTAATACCTAGCAGCAAAAGTAAGTTTTGTTGAATCTCAGATCGAGAGAATCGATAAAAGTTTGAAGTATTTTGCTATAAAAAAATCCAAAAAAAAAATGAATTGATGTATTAGATAAATTAATATCGAAGGGTGAGAAATTGATAAGAAGATCAAATATAAAATTTCTTTTTTTAATGGAAATCCAAGTTGGTGATATTCACTAAACTCAAATTTATGTGACACAATAAAAATGACATATTTCAAAATTTCAAAAAAAACCTATTCAAAATTTAAATTATTAAATAAATTTACATAAAGTAAAGATGAAAATTTGTTTAAAAAATTTCTTACTCTACAGTTGTGGAGAATTTTCTTGTATATTTCTATATGCAACAGTTCATTTTTATGTACTGTACGAGAAGGAAATAAATATTATTTATAAAAATGGTGTATAAAAATAAAAATAATAGTTGTTTGTGATAAGAAACAATATCGTAAAATTAAAGAAGGAAAAGCAATTAAGAGAAAAGCATTTTGTAATTTAGCATTTGCAATAAATGCAATCATCTATATGGATTTAAGGCCTTTTGTTTTCTAATATGGAACGAGTGAATGTGGTAGATAGATCTCTTTTTAACGTACATTCGCGCCGTTTAACGTTATAAATTATTGTGTACACACGTACAACGTAATCTATAAGCATCTAACACGACATTCAAAGCAAACCATTAATATGTATTGTCGCCGACTGTTGGCTCCTTTTGATGTGCATCCTGGGGACTTCAGCCTACACGAGTGGAACAATCAGCGTTATAATATTGGCCACAAAACGAATATATTTATGACAAACAGATAAACATGTTGCCCAGACACGCTACTTGTTACACGAAACAGCGAGTTGAATGGGGGTGAAGTCTTAATGAGGAAAATTTGTTAGCAAACAGTGTTTCTATTATAACCCCAATCGATATAAAGCACACCATTTCTTTATTTTAAGGTATTTAAATATATATGCATATATTTATAATTTTTTAATATTCTAGAAGGACTCCTGTACTCGACGAGCACCTACCTTGATGACGTCATGAGGTCAGTAGGATGCGATTGCCTCTCTTTGATAACCGTCGTGTCGGAAGTGCGAGATGGGAGTCCGTGTTGCGAATGGGTGTGACTAGTGGCTGTGAGGGGTAGAGATACTGTGGCTGGTATCATAGAGTTGTGATGTGCCGCAGCATGGTTGAGAGCCATGAAAGGTAGTGGATTGATGTGAGGTGGGGCAGCTGTTGCGGCTGCCACGGCTGCTGCTGCTTGGGCTGCTGCATGATGACTATACCCGTTGGGAAGTATGTGCGTTTTGTCCAACCTTTCAGCTGTAAAATAAACAAATAAACAAATAAGAAATTGCACGGAATCAAATTTCGCGCGTTAAATCGATACTTTTATATATACACAAACCGTAAATTAAAAAACGAGATGGATAAAAAAATGAAGAAAATAAGTTTTATTATCGGCCATTGCCACAAGCTGTTGACGGAATTAAGACAGCAACTCATTTCACTCCATTAATTGCCGTTTAAAGCGGACAAATTAGGAGAAAGAGAAATTAAAAGTGTCTTTTTGCCCGGGCATTAAACACTAAGTTGAACTGTGCCCGCTGACGCTATTCCATTAAAACATCCCTAGGGAAGGCGGGGTAGTTTTCACAGAAACCTTTACCAATCAACCCAACCGGCTAAAACAAAATTTTCTGCATGTTTTTTTAATTACGTTTGCTGCCGTTTTCCGACTGCGACATATTTTAGCCACTCGGCACAAACCTTTTAATGTCGGGATAACTGTTTCCGCTAACTGGCACAAGAGGGCGGGAGAGAAAGCGTCAGGGCTCTTATATCTGGTCTCCCCCTCCCTACCGAAACTTTTAAATATTAAAATGAATGCCATGTATTTAAATAACAATGTTACACCGGAATACTTTATCATTAATTCATCCGAACGCTATGAAAATTAAAATTATATAAAAATAAAAGCGTTTCGTGGATTGTTTTCTTCTTATAAGTTTAAAGAGAATGAGTGTGAGATAGACAGAGAAGAGGTAACGCGCTTATTTAATAGCTCTATTTATTTTCTCATCCGACTAGTGTCTGTGGCATCCAGTTAACAAGTTATTGATTTCCGTTGTACAATTGTGAATAGACGTTGAGTTTATGGACGTTAGACAATATAAATAGTCGCGGCGTTACGTGAGAAAAGTGTCACGGTTGTGGTGAAAAATTAGTGCTGAAAAATCTCACCGCTCGATTTGATACAATGACTTAATATCAACCATAACCCGGGGCTAAGTTACGATTGAAAGAGGACTACTTGGCGTACCGACTATTTGTTAAGCTAACAATCGCACCGATGCACGCACCACACATCTCCGGTTGCTGGATTTAAATTTCACTTTCTCAAGGACTAAAAACGTCAGCCAAAAGGAACAGAAGAAAAAAACAGGTTACGGTTCTTTGGGGTTTCTAATCTTCTATTCGAAATGGAGGTGAGGTGAGTAATCCTGGATTTCCTTTAACGCCATCTGGTGCGAGAAATAAAAACTCACTTATAACACCAATAAATCCTTCCATTGGATTCCGTTTGTTCTGCAGGAAAGTCTTTTCTTCCGCATCCAGTGGGAATAATGTAAACAACGAGAGCATTTTCACCAATTGTCCTCGTTTAAGATCCCCTCCATTTATCATCCCAACAACATCCCCGCTCTTTCCACAAAGATGTTTATTATCTTCCCCTTTCTACCGCCGACGACATGAATTGCACAAAACTGTTTTTATCCCTACCGGCGTAGCAAATGATATAGAAAATAATACTTTACGCACTCGAAAGCAGCAGCGACTTCTCTTGTTTATCCAAAAAAAACTTTGAACGCTTTAATAATTCAATGTACTATAAATATACAATTTCCTTTTATCACTTTGAAATTAAAATCTTGAATGACTTGATTTAAGGTATGAAATACCCGAAAGATAGTTTAAGCAGATTGCACCTGATATAAGTACTTGTGTGCCTATTATGCTACAAAAATACAAGTTTTATCCACGAGATTTTGAAGGAAATCGTGTAGAGTTGAATGATGAGGGAAAGACACAAAAGTAACCAAGAAGCTGAGAATAGTAGCAAAACTCTTTACGTCATTATAGCCGCAGAAACAGGCTAAGTAAATGTTCTATTTGGCGTTATCGTGTCAGAAGCACGAAAGTTTGAGACTCCAGTTACACTCAAACCATTCGTCTCTGTCAAAATGATATCACTGCTTCCAGGCCTGACAACAAATAGGTCGTTTTAACAATATCGCATGGCCCCTACACACAAATACACACCCAACGGCCACAAAAAAGATAACTACCTCGTTCAGATACCATATTATTTTTTCTCTTTTTCCTCCCCTTCTCTTTCACTTTAGCTCAAAATATGGCCAATTTTATCAGACCCACGTTCTTTTTTTTTTTTATTATTATAATTGTAAATATAGTAATAAATTTCTAATGGACAAATGGTTAAACCAGTTTTTAGTTTAAGTAACGACACTCGCTCTATAACGAAAAGATGAAGATAAAAACTTGTCTACAACGGCACAGACAATGGAGTATAGAAAAGGGCAAGATAGACGAGTTGATGGCGTTAAAGGGGTGGACGGCAGTAATACACATCTGTCGTGACGCAATACCTTGTTAGGAGGGTTGTTTAACGTTTTTAGGAGTAATTTCTGTATTAATCGGCAGCCTAACGTGCTTATTTTATATGTCCCACTTTGATGAGTATCGATGTTTCTGCGTCAGGTTTCTCTCTTAAAGTTTGGCATTCGGGAAAAGTGTTTCGAAACTTTAATTAGATAAGATAAATAGCTACTAAATCCATAAATAGCATTGTCACATAAAAATGTAAGATATTTTTCGAATACGTTTGAAGTTAAGCAGGAGTAAGAAGATTGTTGTTACAACACACCACGTTGCTCTCTCTAATCATGGCAATATGGCCCATTAAACAAACGAAACTAAATAAACTAAAAAAAAAAGAGTGGAAGATAATAAACAAAACCTCATAATAAAGAATGAAAAAAAAAAAAAAAAAAGAGTGGAAGATAATAAACAAAACCTCATAATAAAGAATACAGAAATAGAAAGTTATTCCTAATTTTGACCCGTAGGTAACTTTATTTCATCACTCGTCCTTTTCGATAAGCAGCGGAGGATATTAATATTTTAAATATTTATATACACATATTAATAAAGACAATGATAATTTATAACCTCAAAATACATTCGAAAGATAAATTTACGACTTTAATTTAATTTAAGTAAACGTCACGTGACTGACTAACCGTTGAGGTATTTTTAAACCGCCAAAATTACGTCATGTCTGTCGCCGTTTGTGATTGATCAAAATCAGATGTCTCGTTTCAAACAAACCATTTACAGATAGGAAGATGGACCGAAAATGGCGTGGCGCAAACGGGATAATAATAATAATTATTATTATTAATTCTGTGCGTTAATAATAGGATTATTTATATTTTAATTTCGATTTTATAAGCCATATTTTACTTTAAAAAAAAAACATTATTTTCTCTGCATAGGTTATTAGTAACAGGGGTATTGGTAATATTTCAGATATTTTCAGCCTTATTCTATTATACCCATGTCATGACGTCATAAAGAGTAACCCCCGTTCGGTGGTCAGATAGACAGACGAGGGGGAGGGTAAAGCTAATATACCATCATATAGTGGATATCATATTTCTTAACTGGAACGTTTAAGCGACACCAAAAATGGTGACTCATTCGATTCTCGGCTTCCATCCATTTTAACTCCTCTTTTCCAAGAGCGAAAATCCCTTTGGGAATAGGACAGACGACTAATGCGAAATAACGAACAAAGAATAATTGTAAAGTATTCTGATTTATAAGTTTGGTAAACGTCATACTTCCTTTTTTTTTTGTTGTTGTTATTATTTTTTAAAATCTTCCTCATTTTCTATGGGATTTCTATTGAATTGTTTGATTCATTATTATTATTTTTTTTATTGGTTTTTTCGATTTATTATGAAGCCGAATCGCTTTAAATATATTTCTAATGTGTGCCTTTTTTTTGAAAAAAATGAACCTTTTTATTATTGTAATAAAGCACTTTCGAAAAATAAGCGTTGTCGCTTGTAATTGTCGCTAGTTTTTCTTAATTAGCTGATCTTTTTGTTTCAAAAACGCTTTTTTCTTTTATTAATGTTTAAAACATTACTTTTTCAAAAATCCTTCTCCGTTTTTCACAAAAAATTATCTGCAAAGAATCAATTGTTTCATAATTGAGCCTTACTTAAAATTAATATTTTATTTATATAAAAATCCTTTTGTTAAATAAAATAAAAGTTCAAATTTGTTTGAAAAAGAGCGTTTTATAATAATAATAAATAAAAAATATGAAGTTTTTAGTTGTTCATTTATAAAGGCTTATTTAAAAAGGTTATGAAGGTTCATTTAATAAGGTAAAAATAATTCTTGCTTAATTGTAAACAAATACTATTTTTCATAATAAAATGCGTTTTTATTGTATTAAAAAATAAGTCTTATTAATATAATTAAATTTCTTCGAAAATGTTAATAATATAATTTAATTGTTAATATATTTACGTTTTTATATAAAAATATGAAATTTTTTAACTTTAAATTTATTCTAACAACAGTTAATTTAAATTGTGATGAAATCAAATAATGGCACAAAACGGTCGAGTTAACAAAAAGAAGGAAAAAAATTGAAATTTTTTTGAAGAAGATAACGAGGAAGTACGAGTGATAGCGCGTTTATGAAAGTGATGCTTCCTTCCAGAGCTTTCAGAGGATTCGGAGGTGTGTCCTTTGAACATTGGCAATTTACGAGCACCTCCGACGTGAGACTTTAAAAGTCTACACAAAAACGGATCAAACACGAATTTGTCACGTTAAAACATGGCCTTTTTACCATCGATTGGCCTAATAATTCGACACATGGTAGACTTGAACGGTGCTCAACGAAAGCCTTTTCTTAGAGCCTTTTATTTTGCATCGATGGCTTCCTATTGTAGTAACAGATCCCCATATACCAACGTGTCTAGACAAATTGACAATGTCAATCAAACGAGAAAACTCGACATTGCCAACCAAAAGGATCTTTTATCTTTTTTTTTTTTTTTAAGCAATAGCCAAGCGACGTATATAAGTGGCCACAATAGGAAAAGATGCAGAGTCATACCGATATCCCTGTGTAAGGTTGGAGACCACAATGTCCCGTCAAGCTACCTATAACATGCCTTACGGGCATACATCTCCCTTCTTCATTGACGTACTGTGTCTTATCGCCGTATCAAATCGTCTTCACAATACTTGATAAGGTTCGGGCCCCGAAGGGGAGGGACGTCATCGTGCAATGTCCGTATTGCAGTTTTGTTCGAACGTTTCTGATGTCCTTCCCTACAATCCTCATCCCCTATATGTCGGGTTGTGTGTCTTATCAAAGCTATCGAGAGCACGAATGCCCCCAGTTACAGTCCAATCTGATCAAATCTTTCGGGGCAAAAACGTCAACTTCTAAAAAAAAAGAAAAAAAAATGTGAAGGTCACGAATCGTCAGGTATAATCTAGACGTAGCTGGTGTGTCTCCGAGTGACGTCACTTAACTTTACCACACGAGTAATGGGTTGCAAGTCCCCTATCTTCTAACATTTCTTGCAATTTACGGCAATACCTAAGTTGCGTGTAGCGTAAAACGTAACTTATACAAATTTCTAACTTAGCATCACTTAAAAGTACATTTTTAACAACGTCTGATGGGTTTTGCATTAGTAAAACTTTAAAAAATAAAAGAAAAAAAGGCAGGCATTAGTTGTATTTTTTTGAAGCGTTAAAAAAAAAGAGATGAATAAGTACAAGAGCGGGATACATTATTCATCTTGTTTTTATATAGAATTGTGTAATGTAAATGATGCAGAGTACATTATAAAAATGACAATAAATACATAATATTTATGACTTCTAAAACAGTGTTAAAAATTTTTTTTGAAACAATTTTTGTACATTTTCAAGATAAATTGTAATCAAGACCTCCTCGTTGTTCTAGAAAAATTTATATTTATAATGTTTACAGTTTGAAATTCGAATCAAGACTAATATTTTAAAACATTTCTTCGTGTGATAAAAAACGAAAATTAATTAAAATTTGGCAACTGCCATTGTTAAACGATCGAGTCCATGGTTTATGGAGTGAAGAAATAATTAAAACTCTCAAAGATCTATTCAAATGAAGATTTTTGAATAATTTTAACTAATTTTTATACTTATTTTGCATTTTTTTCAGTACATTATCTAATTTAAAATTCATTTAAAAATTAAAATTAAATTTTATATCTTATAATTTTTACAAATCGTTACAACAAACTCTTTTAAGATTTATAACTGATAAGAAAATGCTACACTAAAAAAAAAAAATGGCATGCAATTTTATTTTAGATTAATTTGTTACGAATAATTGTCAGAAATATTATAAAACAAGTTTTAATATTTTAAAGAGTTTCTCTTGTTTAGAATTTTGTAAATTTAAAAAAAATCTCATCTACTTAATCGAGTTGGAAAAGAGAAAATGTAAGTTAATATCTCTTGAGTAAAGCTTTCCGATCAAAGTAACCGTGAATTTATCTATTTTTATTGATTTAATTTATTTTCAAATAAAATTTTGATATATCTATAAAATGATTTTTAAAATAATTATCTTTTTTTTTAATCATATTTCTTTGTCAGAAAGCGATAAATTGATCCTTTATCTCGAGAGATTTTGGTACTTCTTTATCGTTATTGAAACTACTGCGATTCTTCTACCTATTAAGATAATCGAAACTTCGAGATAATAGACAATTTTTGATAAAAATAAAGAAAAAAAAAGTTCATTTTTTACAAGCGATACTAAAAATTCATAAAAACAAGCTTTGATCAAGTAGCAATTTTAATGATATATTTCTTAACAATCTTCAAGTTGTTCCTCGTAAGAAACTCATATCAATTTCATTTAAGACTAAATATAATCCTTTCTATACGAAGTATATCTATTTAACCTATATATATATATAGTTTATAAATATAAAAAATGATAATTATATCTACAAATTTGAATATTTTAATATAGGTTTATTAAGATTTTAATGAGGAAAATGACCTTTAAAGTAGTAAAAACGTCGTGTAGATATGGTATTTATAATATTCGAATTTTGTATATATTTATACGAATTCATTTATTAAATAAAATGCTAATTGGGTAGTAAATTAAAAAGTGAATGAGGGAGTTCTTACCTGTGATATGTCCGTTTTCGTAGCTGGAATAGTCGGAGTCCAAACGAGATTTCTTCAAGAGCATGTTGTGATTGGCAGGGCTATGATTGAGTCCAACCATGGTGGCACGTTTCGGTGGTCTTCCAGGCCTGGAACTGAATGGTTAGAGAGGCCAGTTACGTCGGACAGAACATGGCATTCCTCCACCGACCTTAAGCCTATGTTATCTACGAAATCAGCTCAAAATAATATCAAGTTAATCAAATTGAACTGATTCATAAATGATTCATTCATTCAAACATAGAACTTAGTTTTGTTTGGAGTATGCTTTGGCCTAAATTTTTACTAAGAGTTAATTTATTTTAACTCTTAGATATTCATTTGTTTAAAATTTGTAATTACGTAACAAAGAGCGAGATTACATTCACGTGTTTTGTAACGGGTTAGTTTTTGTCACGTGATTACAAATTTAAAATTTAGTATAATAACCGTAACACGTTAGTAGAGTTAATATTATTTTTTTTTAAATTATTATATTTTCGTATACATATAAAAGAAAGAACATTGTTTTTTTTTGCAAATATTTACTTAAAAATTTACTTTTCGCGAAACTAATAAAACTTTTAGATCTTTGATCTACACCATAAAAAAATCGCATCAACTTGGTGCTACAACCATTTTTTCTTATATTATTTAAGGGTATGGGACCTATATTTAGAGCGAAATTCGATACGGTCCAAAGAAGGGTGGCCCTATAGAAAAGATGCATAACGAATGAACTTCAAAAAAAAAAAGGAAAACTCTATTACTCTTACGGTTGTTATAATGGCAATAGCTTTATTCTGTGCAAAAACGTATAAAGAAAAATCAAGAAAACATAGCAGAAAAGACAGCTAACCTCATTCTACAGATCAACTCCTATCACGTATGCAAAGAACCAAGTGAGAAACTTAAAAATTCTATATAGTGAGAGAAGGGAGATTATCTGGCAGACGTCAACTGCGTGTGAAATCTTGTCAATTTGGCAGCATGAATATACTGAAGCTGTCTTTCCTTTATATTCATTGACTGAATACTCGTCTCTTCTGTTTTTCTTTAAAACATTTTATTTATATTGAGAGATCCTCGTCAGGGAGTATTTCCAAATATAAAAAAAAAGGATATTGAAGTTTTATGAAAATTTTTATCCATCTCAAACTTTTCTTATTTTTTTTGCAACTTTAATTGAGTGAAGAACTTATACCAGTTGCTCTTCGGATGTTGGTCTACCATGCATTGTTGAATTGGCATATAAATGTGGATGCGTGCATGATTTATGGGTCTTTATCATTGAAATATCCTAAGATATTTTAAATTGTGCAATTCTTTTATATTGTTTAATAACTCGTTAGATCTATAAGAGTGTGTGATAGATAATTTATATCTTAATCTAAAATTTAAACTTCCGACAAAGTCTAAATACAACGAATTCGCTGCTCTAATTTAAAAAATTGGACTTGTGAAGCAAAATCTATCATCATTTCTTCTTTCAGAAATACAATTATAGCTAGAATAACGCTTACCAAAGCATAACTCAAAGAAATAAAGATAATATTATTCAGAATGTCGTCAACTAAGAGGAGCGATGCTAACAAAACGTGCGATTTCGAGTTGATAACACGCATCTCACCAATATATAGTAGGGTTTAAAAAAGAGTCTATTGTCTAATGTGGCATATTGATGAGGGGATCGAATCAAATTCCTCCCCTAACAGACAAGAAAATCGATATTTTTATGGTGGTAAGGGGGGCGAAAGCAACCCTATGCAGATTACATATGGAACTTAGACATTGTCAACGGATCTATTGCCAATTATTGAAGAACAAAGTGAGTAAAAAGCCACAGACATGCTCAGCAACAGGTACTTCTCATGTTCCACCCACCAATTTTCGTTTCTTTTTCATAAAAAGAGGAGAAGAAGCAAAGAACCAGATCGATGTTACGAAGTATGGGATTTCTGGAAGGGATTTTGACGTGAAAATTGTCTTAATCAGGAGGTGATATCTGAGACCCGTGCAGCGATTAACTCCTTTTTATGCTGACCAATTTGCAGTCCTCTTCCGGGACAAGCTGATTACGTTGCCTACAAATATTTACTTCGCCGTTTTTTTCAGCTATAACCCTAAACCTCAAGTGACGTGTTGTTTACAAGCTGTGCACGTAACAGGACTCTTCGCCCGAAGGTTTGTTATGGGGCTAAGCTTCAATAAAGACTGTTTCTGGGCATCGTATGACGTATTGATTGTAATTTTATGAAGTGAACACTTTTTGGAGCATCTTTTCTTTATTTTCTGACAAATTTTCTGATGAAGAAGTTTTTAATTAGCTAAAACTCGGTGTGAGCTAGTTAAAAATGGCTGCAATCAACGGATTAAAGGTTTAATTGGAAAAATTCTTTAATTAATGTCGAGATGACTAAAGATATTTTTATAGTTTTGCCGTAGACGAATGTTTAAGACAATAACGGGACAATGGAGAAAATAGTTTAAAGATGGAAACCACGTTATATATAAAGGGAGAGCATTAATCACCATCAACATTTGGGTGGTTTGAATATTTTAAATTTAAATGAATCTTGGGAACGAGGCGTTCACTTCTCTTCTCTAGCTAATAATTCACAAATATGCCCAGGGATGATGGGCAATGTAACTAAATTGATTATCCAAATATAAGGTAAATGGATGTAGAAGATAACTCAACAGGACCCATAAGTATATACTCGAGGGAGTCGTTCTCAATCTTTTCTGTTCCTGGAGGATGCACTGCGGACATCGGACTAGAAGTCATTAACAGAAATTAAATAGCCGAGGAACAGCCTTTAGGTGAAAAATTAACCCCTCACCCGAGTATCAATCTCAACTATGGAGACAAAACTCTCACACAACGGATTCTACAACCCCTTTAGTAGTTGCTTCAACTTTCCCTAGACACTAGGGGTGTTGCTGAAGGCAATAAGTCAGGCTGTCAGTAGAAGCCATGCCAGCAGGGATTCTTATCTGCAAAACACGTTTTGGCCATTTTCTCGCCGTTAGTGTGTGGCAGGGTCTCAGAGGCCGATGTTAAAGAATGTCTTGCGGTTTTACACTAAACACTCGCACTCGAAACTGCTTTCTATGGCATCGTTTAAAATCCCTGTTATCTCGGTTCTCTGGAGTCAAAGCTAATTTCTATACTCTCCCTTTCTAGCTGGCTAATAGTCGGTGCAACGTTGTCCCATCTGCACCTGTGACAACTTAAAATAATAGTTTCGTGTTTAGTTAAGCACGAAACAAGACGCTTCGGGACTCATTCACACTAACATATTCGACACTTTTGTTTATCTTGAAATTTTTCTCCGTAGATGCGATGAGAGAAAGCTAGCAACAGGAAGAAGCCAACTTTCACTTCATCACATTTCCTTCTCTCTTATAATGCTACTTTTTTCTCTATCAATAAACGTCAATAACGCTACAAATAGATGCGCATTATATGCTAACAGAAAATCAAAATGCCTTAGAAAACTTACTGAAAGTTCAAAATGATGTTTACAATAGCTACGAGATAATTATAACATATAAGCGAATATAGAAAAATTTTATTCTAAGAAAATTAAATGGGGAAAGACAATTAAATAGAGATAATAACCGTAAAAGAATAAAATTGCAAATATAATGATAATAAAGAAAAAAGAATTTATCTTAAACACGAAACTTAAGTTAGAAGACGATCCTAATCATCAAAGTAATTATAAAATCGACTCGAATCTATTCATAAAAGTTTTACAGCTGATCAAATTATAAATAACCATTCGCTAGTATAAAACTTTTACCGCTTCACCAAACAACAATAAGCAGTTTGATCGGCTAAAAGGAATACTTTAAGCTGCCATTGTGTCAGATTTGGCATCCGATTACTCTATATCTCCCCCCGAGGTTTTTCTCAGTTCACTTGATAGACTGCAAAGTAATATGATATCCACAATACACAGACGCACACACACACACAGACACACAGACACACACACATACACACGCATACATACATATTATATATATATATATATAGGGAAAGCGTCAACACGTTATCGTATAGCTAGTGCAAATTCTTTAGACTCGGAATTAGGTTATTTCATCGCAGTACAAGGATGGGTAGGGAACGAATTAATCAAAGACGGGAGTCGAGATTAATGAAGGTTCTATCCAATCTCGCATCTAGTCGCGGACAACTCTGTAAAGTTGTTAATTAATTCTGACCCGTCTAGAGGTGTGTTTAACAAAGCACGTCAAGACAGACCCTCAGCCAACACATAAATCAGTTTATATGTATGTGTGTATGTTGGTTGTTTTCCCACCCGCTGCCAAACGGCTCCGAAACAAAATAAAAAGAAAAAAAAAAGAAAAAAGATCTCGCAAACCGAATATACCATCTGGATGGGTTCGCACGCTTCAGTCTTACGTCAAATTTACAACTTTATTAAGCACCCCCGAATGGCACGATAGTACTAGGGCTTCTAAGTTAGAAGTTTTATTAAGGTTACGTAGTTTTATGACGCTTCGCGTGTTACTATAAGCTTTAAGGAGATAGTGTGTTGATCCATTTATTGCTTAGGTTTTATATATAGATATATATATATATAAAAATATAGAAAAGGGGAAAAGCGAAAAAGCTATCAATCGCCTCTTTCTAACAACTAAACTTTACCCCGATAACCAAGGTTTAAAATCGGTTCTATATGGCTTTTTCGGCAGCTGTCTACCTGATAAACATTGATACTCCCTTGGAGTTATATAAGATTTTGTGTTTATATATATATATTAATAAATACATATATATTACGGCTACGTTTCTGCAGTTACAGTTGGGAATTGGTACATAACAAGCGGTGAGTCACGTGCTTAAATTAGCCACCGTGGGAAGTACAATCAAAGTGTAAGAGTTCTAGGAATAAAGAGTTGGCTTCAAGGATGGATAAGTAGATGATTAGCATCGTGGAATGCGGGAATATCAAATGAAAGAACAGGGAAAAAAACAATCGTGTGGGAACTTAATCATTCTTAACTTATTAGGAATTACAATCTATTAAATTCTAAACTATAATAGTTTAAACCATTTAAGTCGCTTTATAACATATGAGAATCGCTAAATATAGACATAAAAATAATTAATTTTATGTGTAGATACGTGATAAAACTATTTGACAAATTGAGAAGAACCCACAATTTAGAAAAATTAACGAGAATAATTTATTTAAATAACGAAGTCAAGAATCGCAGTGCTTAAAATGCGACTCAGAAAATTCAGATTTTAATGATTTTAAATAAAAAGAAGTCTTGTAATTTAAAAGTAGACCTATAATTCAAGCAAGTTTAATCAATTTTAGGCCTACAGATGTCTCAAAAAGTTGCCATAAATAGCCCACATAACGCAGAAACACCCACAATTTATAAAGTTAACAAGGACGTTAACGATGATGCCAGGTTTTTATATATAAAACGTGTAGAAATAAGAAAAAGAACATAAATAAAATTAATCTATGATGATGAAGACATAAAATACATTAAAACTAGTTTGGATTATATAAAAAAACCTTTTTAAAAATACTTTATTCTAGGAGATAGATGCACTTAAATGCTTCGGAACAATGAAAATCGATCGAGTAAACCAATAAGAAATGAAATTATGCATTTGTTCAAGGACAATTTTATAAATAACATATTCAAATAT
Source organism: Centruroides sculpturatus (assembly GCF_000671375.1). Classification (NCBI taxonomy): domain Eukaryota; kingdom Metazoa; phylum Arthropoda; class Arachnida; order Scorpiones; family Buthidae; genus Centruroides; species Centruroides sculpturatus. The sequence continues at coordinate 89,713 of NW_019385153.1, read as the reverse complement.
TCGTAAAATTTGCTTTCGGGTATTCTAATATGCATATTTAAAGAAATTTGTACGAATAATCGATTCGATTTATTAATAATCGAAGCGAAGCAATAATAATAACAATAGTTATAAATGATGATGACGTATCGGCATTTAACAGTTATTATGCTGTATAAACTATTGTTTGATAGAACTCGCTCTTAAATGCGTCTTGAATCAATAAGGACCTCTATCTGAGTTACTATGTCTACAGGAAGTACATTAACACCGTTTCGGAAGTGCGTATATACATCCGGTGTGGCACTGTTTTCCGTCCGATTCTTATTTCTCAAACGAATATTGCCCTATAGTTAGGATACCCTCTCGCAAAATCGACTCTTAATGCTTTCTAGAAAAGCGTCAACGTATTAGTTCTTTCCGTCTGTTAACAGTAGAAGAAGCAATTAATGTTAACTATAGAGGAAACGGTTTTTAAATGTCATCTATTGTTAATTGTAACGAACAATTTATATTAATTGTAATTAACTTTAATGATTCTAGACAATAAAAAAATAAAATTATATATTTATAATTTACTGGAGAAACTCTCAAAAAAAGTAATTATTAATTTTAATTTTATGCATCTGAATAATATATATATATTATTATATTTTTAAAAGTTGAAGATCCGGATAACGTACTTGTGGAATCTGGCCTCCTGTTGTTAAGTCCTCTCTTTAAAAAGCTGGCATATGTCTAACGAGAATAATGGAAGCATTCTTCGTTTGTCATTCAACATTTCAACAACATACAAGACATGAATAAGAAGACCCACTATTCTTAGAGAACGTGTCTAAAAAGCGGATTAAAGAGAATTTCTTTCATTTGCGACTTTGCCTAACTCTGTGATAAATTGTTCACTTTTGATATATATTTCCCCCCTTTCCTGCTCTTCTTTCTTTAAACCCCCCTCTCCCTATTAAAGTAAGCTATCATCTGTTGTATCCGGATATTAACAAGTTATCTTGAAGTTAGAGTTGAGTTTGTAAAAATCTAACTCGATACGATGTAGGGCCTACATGTGTTTCTATGCTAGTATATCTCTATTGATTAGCGAGGTAGTTTTTGTAGATTGATAAATCCCTTTCTACCTACGAGTAACAACACAGGTACCGTCTGCCATCTGGTGTTCTTACTTTCCTTTAGGGCAATCGCGCTATTAACTTACCTATTCTGTAGGATAGTGAGATATAATTTTATCGCTTTATCCTTTGTTTGAGAAAACTTAAAGTGTGCTAGATTTTCTACATTTTTTTTTTTTACTCATTTATAAGTAACGGATTAATTAAGGTAAGTTCCGGATATGTTATGTTTGTGCTTCCTGTCCACGCGCACCCCCCTCTTTCTAGCATCGACTATTGATTACCGCAAGGAGCTGGGGGTGGTGTAATGAACCGATCCGAAACAAAGAAACCAGTCGAAACACGGGGAGGTGGGCGCCAGAATTATGACGTTTTTGTGTCGCATTCAGCGGCTGAGTAGACCTCCAACGGTGCACCATCACCAATCGAGTCTAACCACCCTATCCTTTTCTATAAAGGGCACCGATGCTCTTCCCTCTCGCACACTCCATCAACAAACAGCAAAAAAGTGATTTATTAATATAACATATCCTTTCTTTACTCTTAGTGCATTAATTTCTATTGCTAGAGTTTGAAAAAAAAGGTATTCAAAAGATAAATTTTCTGACAAGAGTATGAGTTATGAATGCTATATATTTTTTTTTTTTTTAAATATAATATTTGATTTCTCAAGTTTGCCATTTGTACAGATGAACTGTCAAAAATACACGTTTTCCTATCATGAATTATATATTAGTGTAAGAGCCGACTTCTTTTTCTGTGGTTTAATATTGACAAAAGCGTCATGCCAATGGACAATTAGAAACTCTTCTATATCAAGTCAAACATTTTCTTTTTCCTCTTTTTTTTTTTCTTTTGCTCTTTAAAATTTATTAGTAAATAACACTCTGGCCCGAAGCTATCATAAAGAGCAAAACAATTTGATTTTGTTATTTTTTCCCACACTTTACTGTTGTTGACTCTAGTTATTTAAACTCCATCTTCAAACCGTCTTCTCGACTACTCGTGTATTTGCGGTAGTACAAGCAAAATAATTCGATTTTCTTTGTTGACAATATGTAAAATTCTTCGATTAATCACTTTCGATCATACAATTCTAACCCACTTTCTATAAGAAAATATAATGTTTATATATACATAAACCACACAAACACAATCATACTGGAATACTGTTTTCTAGAAAATAATAATTGATAATTGCGCGCTCCAATTATAACATTTTATATCTGTATAATAAAAATACTTGTGAATTTTTTGAATTAAAATAATTTTTAGGAGAAATTTTCTCAAATGTCATATGAAAATTGCCATTTTCCGTATTCTTAACTGATAAATTTGTTAATAACACTTTCAATTTCCAAGGCCTAATTATTGTCAATGGCAAATCAATACATCTAGAGGTCCTAAGTACTAGCTAATTCTAAGGCCTCTCAATAGGATTTATTATACAATTACTTCTGTTTGGGACTTCTTAAACTTGGAGGCCCAAGCAAACGATTAAAAGATAGGCCCTAACCCGCCACCGATTATCAACAAGACTTTACACTTCTAAATTTTTGTAATAATAAAAATTTAAGCGTAATTATCAAAGGTTTCCTTCAGGCCTGCATATTAAATTCGCAGATCTACGTAAAAACTTGAGATAAAAGTATAATTTCGAATGCAGCATCACACAAACTTACGATAAGATTAAAGAGCCTAGTTATCATTTTGTATTTAAAAAGTCAGCTGCAAAGTCAATATAAACATATATCTTCGTATAACGGAACATTTAACCGGAAATATCTGTCATTTGGAACCCAGTTAAAAACTATACAGCTCAAAACGGGTGTCCACACTTTATAGACTAATTAGATAAAAACGGATAAGCGCAAGTATAATTGGTGGTTTGTAAAACTACAGGTGAGCGAACAATAGCCACGATATCATGTCAAAACTAAGAATGGGGAAACAATATTTACCCGCAGGATATAAAGGAAGCTCGGTAATAACCTGATAGTTATTTGTGTTTTCAGTCCGATAGCCACCTACACGATTCGTCATTGGCAATAGAAACAACATACAAAAGGATCGCCTTGGGGTAGAAACGGTAATGATTTTAAGTCAATTATTATCAATAGACAATTGCTACAGTTAAAATACATACATTTTTTTATATCCTTCTTCCTTCTACATACAGCATAATCCTGAAAATTATACGTTATAATGGTGTAGAAATGTAACAACAGGAAATTTGTTGCACTTATAAACTCTTACACTTACTTTTTTTATGCGTATATATACGTTAATTTATCTACTGTCTAAAATGCGAATTAAAACATTATCACCTAAAAGCTGGCATATGTCTAACGAGAATAATGGAAGCATTCTTCGTTTGTCATTCAACATTTCAACAACATACAAGACATGAATAAGAAGACCCACTATTNGAAGAAATAATTAAAACTCTCAAAGATCTATTCAAATGAAGATTTTTGAATAATTTTAACTAATTTTTATACTTATTTTGCATTTTTTTCAGTACATTATCTAATTTAAAATTCATTTAAAAATTAAAATTAAATTTTATATCTTATAATTTTTACAAATCGTTACAACAAACTCTTTTAAGATTTATAACTGATAAGAAAATGCTACACTAAAAAAAAAAAATGGCATGCAATTTTATTTTAGATTAATTTGTTACGAATAATTGTCAGAAATATTATAAAACAAGTTTTAATATTTTAAAGAGTTTCTCTTGTTTAGAATTTTGTAAATTTAAAAAAAATCTCATCTACTTAATCGAGTTGGAAAAGAGAAAATGTAAGTTAATATCTCTTGAGTAAAGCTTTCCGATCAAAGTAACCGTGAATTTATCTATTTTTATTGATTTAATTTATTTTCAAATAAAATTTTGATATATCTATAAAATGATTTTTAAAATAATTATCTTTTTTTTTAATCATATTTCTTTGTCAGAAAGCGATAAATTGATCCTTTATCTCGAGAGATTTTGGTACTTCTTTATCGTTATTGAAACTACTGCGATTCTTCTACCTATTAAGATAATCGAAACTTCGAGATAATAGACAATTTTTGATAAAAATAAAGAAAAAAAAAGTTCATTTTTTACAAGCGATACTAAAAATTCATAAAAACAAGCTTTGATCAAGTAGCAATTTTAATGATATATTTCTTAACAATCTTCAAGTTGTTCCTCGTAAGAAACTCATATCAATTTCATTTAAGACTAAATATAATCCTTTCTATACGAAGTATATCTATTTAACCTATATATATATATAGTTTATAAATATAAAAAATGATAATTATATCTACAAATTTGAATATTTTAATATAGGTTTATTAAGATTTTAATGAGGAAAATGACCTTTAAAGTAGTAAAAACGTCGTGTAGATATGGTATTTATAATATTCGAATTTTGTATATATTTATACGAATTCATTTATTAAATAAAATGCTAATTGGGTAGTAAATTAAAAAGTGAATGAGGGAGTTCTTACCTGTGATATGTCCGTTTTCGTAGCTGGAATAGTCGGAGTCCAAACGAGATTTCTTCAAGAGCATGTTGTGATTGGCAGGGCTATGATTGAGTCCAACCATGGTGGCACGTTTCGGTGGTCTTCCAGGCCTGGAACTGAATGGTTAGAGAGGCCAGTTACGTCGGACAGAACATGGCATTCCTCCACCGACCTTAAGCCTATGTTATCTACGAAATCAGCTCAAAATAATATCAAGTTAATCAAATTGAACTGATTCATAAATGATTCATTCATTCAAACATAGAACTTAGTTTTGTTTGGAGTATGCTTTGGCCTAAATTTTTACTAAGAGTTAATTTATTTTAACTCTTAGATATTCATTTGTTTAAAATTTGTAATTACGTAACAAAGAGCGAGATTACATTCACGTGTTTTGTAACGGGTTAGTTTTTGTCACGTGATTACAAATTTAAAATTTAGTATAATAACCGTAACACGTTAGTAGAGTTAATATTATTTTTTTTTAAATTATTATATTTTCGTATACATATAAAAGAAAGAACATTGTTTTTTTTTGCAAATATTTACTTAAAAATTTACTTTTCGCGAAACTAATAAAACTTTTAGATCTTTGATCTACACCATAAAAAAATCGCATCAACTTGGTGCTACAACCATTTTTTCTTATATTATTTAAGGGTATGGGACCTATATTTAGAGCGAAATTCGATACGGTCCAAAGAAGGGTGGCCCTATAGAAAAGATGCATAACGAATGAACTTCAAAAAAAAAAAGGAAAACTCTATTACTCTTACGGTTGTTATAATGGCAATAGCTTTATTCTGTGCAAAAACGTATAAAGAAAAATCAAGAAAACATAGCAGAAAAGACAGCTAACCTCATTCTACAGATCAACTCCTATCACGTATGCAAAGAACCAAGTGAGAAACTTAAAAATTCTATATAGTGAGAGAAGGGAGATTATCTGGCAGACGTCAACTGCGTGTGAAATCTTGTCAATTTGGCAGCATGAATATACTGAAGCTGTCTTTCCTTTATATTCATTGACTGAATACTCGTCTCTTCTGTTTTTCTTTAAAACATTTTATTTATATTGAGAGATCCTCGTCAGGGAGTATTTCCAAATATAAAAAAAAGGATATTGAAGTTTTATGAAAATTTTTATCCATCTCAAACTTTTCTTATTTTTTTTGCAACTTTAATTGAGTGAAGAACTTATACCAGTTGCTCTTCGGATGTTGGTCTACCATGCATTGTTGAATTGGCATATAAATGTGGATGCGTGCATGATTTATGTGTCTTTATCATTGAAATATCCTAAGATATTTTAAATTGTGCAATTCTTTTATATTGTTTAATAACTCGTTAGATCTATAAGAGTGTGTGATAGATAATTTATATCTTAATCTAAAATTTAAACTTCCGACAAAGTCTAAATACAACGAATTCGCTGCTCTAATTTAAAAAATTGGACTTGTGAAGCAAAATCTATCATCATTTCTTCTTTCAGAAATACAATTATAGCTAGAATAACGCTTACCAAAGCATAACTCAAAGAAATAAAGATAATATTATTCAGAATGTCGTCAACTAAGAGGAGCGATGCTAACAAAACGTGCGATTTCGAGTTGATAACACGCATCTCACCAATATATAGTAGGGTTTAAAAAAGAGTCTATTGTCTAATGTGGCATATTGATGAGGGGATCGAATCAAATTCCTCCCCTAACAGACAAGAAAATCGATATTTTTATGGTGGTAAGGGGGGCGAAAGCAACCCTATGCAGATTACATATGGAACTTAGACATTGTCAACGGATCTATTGCCAATTATTGAAGAACAAAGTGAGTAAAAAGCCACAGACATGCTCAGCAACAGGTACTTCTCATGTTCCACCCACCAATTTTCGTTTCTTTTTCATAAAAAGAGGAGAAGAAGCAAAGAACCAGATCGATGTTACGAAGTATGGGATTTCTGGAAGGGATTTTGACGTGAAAATTGTCTTAATCAGGAGGTGATATCTGAGACCCGTGCAGCGATTAACTCCTTTTTATGCTGACCAATTTGCAGTCCTCTTCCGGGACAAGCTGATTACGTTGCCTACAAATATTTACTTCGCCGTTTTTTTCAGCTATAACCCTAAACCTCAAGTGACGTGTTGTTTACAAGCTGTGCACGTAACAGGACTCTTCGCCCGAAGGTTTGTTATGGGGCTAAGCTTCAATAAAGACTGTTTCTGGGCATCGTATGACGTATTGATTGTAATTTTATGAAGTGAACACTTTTTGGAGCATCTTTTCTTTATTTTCTGACAAATTTTCTGATGAAGAAGTTTTTAATTAGCTAAAACTCGGTGTGAGCTAGTTAAAAATGGCTGCAATCAACGGATTAAAGGTTTAATTGGAAAAATTCTTTAATTAATGTCGAGATGACTAAAGATATTTTTATAGTTTTGCCGTAGACGAATGTTTAAGACAATAACGGGACAATGGAGAAAATAGTTTAAAGATGGAAACCACGTTATATATAAAGGGAGAGCATTAATCACCATCAACATTTGGGTGGTTTGAATATTTTAAATTTAAATGAATCTTGGGAACGAGGCGTTCACTTCTCTTCTCTAGCTAATAATTCACAAATATGCCCAGGGATGATGGGCAATGTAACTAAATTGATTATCCAAATATAAGGTAAATGGATGTAGAAGATAACTCAACAGGACCCATAAGTATATACTCGAGGGAGTCGTTCTCAATCTTTTCTGTTCCTGGAGGATGCACTGCGGACATCGGACTAGAAGTCATTAACAGAAATTAAATAGCCGAGGAACAGCCTTTAGGTGAAAAATTAACCCCTCACCCGAGTATCAATCTCAACTATGGAGACAAAACTCTCACACAACGGATTCTACAACCCCTTTAGTAGTTGCTTCAACTTTCCCTAGACACTAGGGGTGTTGCTGAAGGCAATAAGTCAGGCTGTCAGTAGAAGCCATGCCAGCAGGGATTCTTATCTGCAAAACACGTTTTGGCCATTTTCTCGCCGTTAGTGTGTGGCAGGGTCTCAGAGGCCGATGTTAAAGAATGTCTTGCGGTTTTACACTAAACACTCGCACTCGAAACTGCTTTCTATGGCATCGTTTAAAATCCCTGTTATCTCGGTTCTCTGGAGTCAAAGCTAATTTCTATACTCTCCCTTTCTAGCTGGCTAATAGTCGGTGCAACGTTGTCCCATCTGCACCTGTGACAACTTAAAATAATAGTTTCGTGTTTAGTTAAGCACGAAACAAGACGCTTCGGGACTCATTCACACTAACATATTCGACACTTTTGTTTATCTTGAAATTTTTCTCCGTAGATGCGATGAGAGAAAGCTAGCAACAGGAAGAAGCCAACTTTCACTTCATCACATTTCCTTCTCTCTTATAATGCTACTTTTTTCTCTATCAATAAACGTCAATAACGCTACAAATAGATGCGCATTATATGCTAACAGAAAATCAAAATGCCTTAGAAAACTTACTGAAAGTTCAAAATGATGTTTACAATAGCTACGAGATAATTATAACATATAAGCGAATATAGAAAAATTTTATTCTAAGAAAATTAAATGGGGAAAGACAATTAAATAGAGATAATAACCGTAAAAGAATAAAATTGCAAATATAATGATAATAAAGAAAAAAGAATTTATCTTAAACACGAAACTTAAGTTAGAAGACGATCCTAATCATCAAAGTAATTATAAAATCGACTCGAATCTATTCATAAAAGTTTTACAGCTGATCAAATTATAAATAACCATTCGCTAGTATAAAACTTTTACCGCTTCACCAAACAACAATAAGCAGTTTGATCGGCTAAAAGGAATACTTTAAGCTGCCATTGTGTCAGATTTGGCATCCGATTACTCTATATCTCCCCCCGAGGTTTTTCTCAGTTCACTTGATAGACTGCAAAGTAATATGATATCCACAATACACAGACGCACACACACACACAGACACACAGACACACACACATACACACGCATACATACATATTATATATATATATATATAGGGAAAGCGTCAACACGTTATCGTATAGCTAGTGCAAATTCTTTAGACTCGGAATTAGGTTATTTCATCGCAGTACAAGGATGGGTAGGGAACGAATTAATCAAAGACGGGAGTCGAGATTAATGAAGGTTCTATCCAATCTCGCATCTAGTCGCGGACAACTCTGTAAAGTTGTTAATTAATTCTGACCCGTCTAGAGGTGTGTTTAACAAAGCACGTCAAGACAGACCCTCAGCCAACACATAAATCAGTTTATATGTATGTGTGTATGTTGGTTGTTTTCCCACCCGCTGCCAAACGGCTCCGAAACAAAATAAAAAGAAAAAAAAAAGAAAAAAGATCTCGCAAACCGAATATACCATCTGGATGGGTTCGCACGCTTCAGTCTTACGTCAAATTTACAACTTTATTAAGCACCCCCGAATGGCACGATAGTACTAGGGCTTCTAAGTTAGAACTTTTATTAAGGTTACGTAGTTTTATGACGCTTCGCGTGTTACTATAAGCTTTAAGGAGATAGTGTGTTGATCCATTTATTGCTTAGGTTTTATATATAGATATATATATATATAAAAATATAGAAAAGGGGAAAAGCGAAAAAGCTATCAATCGCCTCTTTCTAACAACTAAACTTTACCCCGATAACCAAGGTTTAAAATCGGTTCTATATGGCTTTTTCGGCAGCTGTCTACCTGATAAACATTGATACTCCCTTGGAGTTATATAAGATTTTGTGTTTATATATATATATTAATAAATACATATATATTACGGCTACGTTTCTGCAGTTACAGTTGGGAATTGGTACATAACAAGCGGTGAGTCACGTGCTTAAATTAGCCACCGTGGGAAGTACAATCAAAGTGTAAGAGTTCTAGGAATAAAGAGTTGGCTTCAAGGATGGATAAGTAGATGATTAGCATCGTGGAATGCGGGAATATCAAATGAAAGAACAGGGAAAAAAACAATCGTGTGGGAACTTAATCATTCTTAACTTATTAGGAATTACAATCTATTAAATTCTAAACTATAATAGTTTAAACCATTTAAGTCGCTTTATAACATATGAGAATCGCTAAATATAGACATAAAAATAATTAATTTTATGTGTAGATACGTGATAAAACTATTTGACAAATTGAGAAGAACCCACAATTTAGAAAAATTAACGAGAATAATTTATTTAAATAACGAAGTCAAGAATCGCAGTGCTTAAAATGCGACTCAGAAAATTCAGATTTTAATGATTTTAAATAAAAAGAAGTCTTGTAATTTAAAAGTAGACCTATAATTCAAGCAAGTTTAATCAATTTTAGGCCTACAGATGTCTCAAAAAGTTGCCATAAATAGCCCACATAACGCAGAAACACCCACAATTTATAAAGTTAACAAGGACGTTAACGATGATGCCAGGTTTTTATATATAAAACGTGTAGAAATAAGAAAAAGAACATAAATAAAATTAATCTATGATGATGAAGACATAAAATACATTAAAACTAGTTTGGATTATATAAAAAAACCTTTTTAAAAATACTTTATTCTAGGAGATAGATGCACTTAAATGCTTCGGAACAATGAAAATCGATCGAGTAAACCAATAAGAAATGAAATTATGCATTTGTTCAAGGACAATTTTATAAATAACATATTCAAATATTCGTAAAATTTGCTTTCGGGTATTCTAATATGCATATTTAAAGAAATTTGTACGAATAATCGATTCGATTTATTAATAATCGAAGCGAAGCAATAATAATAACAATAGTTATAAATGATGATGACGTATCGGCATTTAACTGTTATTATGCTGTATAAACTATTGTTTGATAGAACTCGCTCTTAAATGCGTCTTGAATCAATAAGGACCTCTATCTGAGTTACTATGTCTACAGGAAGTACATTAACACCGTTTCGGAAGTGCGTATATACATCCGGTGTGGCACTGTTTTCCGTCCGATTCTTATTTCTCAAACGAATATTGCCCTATAGTTAGGATACCCTCTCGCAAAATCGACTCTTAATGCTTTCTAGAAAAGCGTCAACGTATTAGTTCTTTCCGTCTGTTAACAGTAGAAGAAGCAATTAATGTTAACTATAGAGGAAACGGTTTTTAAATGTCATCTATTGTTAATTGTAACGAACAATTTATATTAATTGTAATTAACTTTAATGATTCTAGACAATAAAAAAATAAAATTATATATTTATAATTTACTGGAGAAACTCTCAAAAAAAGTAATTATTAATTTTAATTTTATGCATCTGAATAATATATATATATTATTATATTTTTAAAAGTTGAAGATCCGGATAACGTACTTGTGGAATCTGGCCTCCTGTTGTTAAGTCCTCTCTTTAAAAAGCTGGCATATGTCTAACGAGAATAATGGAAGCATTCTTCGTTTGTCATTCAACATTTCAACAACATACAAGACATGAATAAGAAGACCCACTATTCTTAGAGAACGTGTCTAAAAAGCGGATTAAAGAGAATTTCTTTCATTTGCGACTTTGCCTAACTCTGTGATAAATTGTTCACTTTTGATATATATTTCCCCCCTTTCCTGCTCTTCTTTCTTTAAACCCCCCTCTCCCTATTAAAGTAAGCTATCATCTGTTGTATCCGGATATTAACAAGTTATCTTGAAGTTAGAGTTGAGTTTGTAAAAATCTAACTCGATACGATGTAGGGCCTGCATGTGTTTCTATGCTAGTATATCTCTATTGATTAGCGAGGTAGTTTTTGTAGATTGATAAATCCCTTTCTACCTACGAGTAACAACACAGGTACCGTCTGCCATCTGGTGTTCTTACTTTCCTTTAGGGCAATCGCGCTATTAACTTACCTATTCTGTAGGATAGTGAGATATAATTTTATCGCTTTATCCTTTGTTTGAGAAAACTTAAAGTGTGCTAGATTTTCTACATTTTTTTTTTTTACTCATTTATAAGTAACGGATTAATTAAGGTAAGTTCCGGATATGTTATGTTTGTGCTTCCTGTCCACGCGCACCCCCCTCTTTCTAGCATCGACTATTGATTACCGCAAGGAGCTGGGGGTGGTGTAATGAACCGATCCGAAACAAAGAAACCAGTCGAAACACGGGGAGGTGGGCGCCAGAATTATGACGTTTTTGTGTCGCATTCAGCGGCTGAGTAGACCTCCAACGGTGCACCATCACCAATCGAGTCTAACCACCCTATCCTTTTCTATAAAGGGCACCGATGCTCTTCCCTCTCGCACACTCCATCAACAAACAGCAAAAAAGTGATTTATTAATATAACATATCCTTTCTTTACTCTTAGTGCATTAATTTCTATTGCTAGAGTTTGAAAAAAAAGGTATTCAAAAGATAAATTTTCTGACAAGAGTATGAGTTATGAATGCTATATATTTTTNTGTTAATAATATAATTTAATTGTTAATATATTTACGTTTTTATATAAAAATATGAAATTTTTTAACTTTAAATTTATTCTAACAACAGTTAATTTAAATTGTGATGAAATCAAATAATGGCACAAAACGGTCGAGTTAACAAAAAGAAGGAAAAAAATTGAAATTTTTTTGAAGAAGATAACGAGGAAGTACGAGTGATAGCGCGTTTATGAAAGTGATGCTTCCTTCCAGAGCTTTCAGAGGATTCGGAGGTGTGTCCTTTGAACATTGGCAATTTACGAGCACCTCCGACGTGAGACTTTAAAAGTCTACACAAAAACGGATCAAACACGAATTTGTCACGTTAAAACATGGCCTTTTTACCATCGATTGGCCTAATAATTCGACACATGGTAGACTTGAACGGTGCTCAACGAAAGCCTTTTCTTAGAGCCTTTTATTTTGCATCGATGGCTTCCTATTGTAGTAACAGATCCCCATATACCAACGTGTCTAGACAAATTGACAATGTCAATCAAACGAGAAAACTCGACATTGCCAACCAAAAGGATCTTTTATCTTTTTTTTTTTTTTTAAGCAATAGCCAAGCGACGTATATAAGTGGCCACAATAGGAAAAGATGCAGAGTCATACCGATATCCCTGTGTAAGGTTGGAGACCACAATGTCCCGTCAAGCTACCTATAACATGCCTTACGGGCATACATCTCCCTTCTTCATTGACGTACTGTGTCTTATCGCCGTATCAAATCGTCTTCACAATACTTGATAAGGTTCGGGCCCCGAAGGGGAGGGACGTCATCGTGCAATGTCCGTATTGCAGTTTTGTTCGAACGTTTCTGATGTCCTTCCCTACAATCCTCATCCCCTATATGTCGGGTTGTGTGTCTTATCAAAGCTATCGAGAGCACGAATGCCCCCAGTTACAGTCCAATCTGATCAAATCTTTCGGGGCAAAAACGTCAACTTCTAAAAAAAAAGAAAAAAAAATGTGAAGGTCACGAATCGTCAGGTATAATCTAGACGTAGCTGGTGTGTCTCCGAGTGACGTCACTTAACTTTACCACACGAGTAATGGGTTGCAAGTCCCCTATCTTCTAACATTTCTTGCAATTTACGGCAATACCTAAGTTGCGTGTAGCGTAAAACGTAACTTATACAAATTTCTAACTTAGCATCACTTAAAAGTACATTTTTAACAACGTCTGATGGGTTTTGCATTAGTAAAACTTTAAAAAATAAAAGAAAAAAAGGCAGGCATTAGTTGTATTTTTTTGAAGCGTTAAAAAAAAGAGATGAATAAGTACAAGAGCGGGATACATTATTCATCTTGTTTTTATATAGAATTGTGTAATGTAAATGATGCAGAGTACATTATAAAAATGACAATAAATACATAATATTTATGACTTCTAAAACAGTGTTAAAAATTTTTTTTGAAACAATTTTTGTACATTTTCAAGATAAATTGTAATCAAGACCTCCTCGTTGTTCTAGAAAAATTTATATTTATAATGTTTACAGTTTGAAATTCGAATCAAGACTAATATTTTAACACATTTCTTCGTGTGATAAAAAACGAAAATTAATTAAAATTTGGCAACTGCCATTGTTAAACGATCGAGTCCATGGTTTATGGAGTGAAGAAATAATTAAAACTCTCAAAGATCTATTCAAATGAAGATTTTTGAATAATTTTAACTAATTTTTATACNTTTTTTTTTTTTTTTTTTAGATTTATTCAAAAAAATTTAGATGTCAACTTCTATAGCGCAAATCAAAAGTATCTATAAAATATTTTATTAAAGGAAAAGAAGAAGCATTAGTAGATACGCCCGAATAGTTTTATCATTTTTATACGTTTTATAACTCGAGGCACGTCCGAAAGCTAAATGACGGATGAGAGGAGAAAATGTTATTTAAATAAATTCTACCCTCAATGCGATAAAATGCCAAGAAGAGACGTGTGATACCAATTAAACAGATAAACTTCTAAAGATATTCTTCGGGTAATAGTCTCAATATGCCCTCAAGTTATAGATTCAAGCGGGTTAAAATCGAATTAAAAAATAAAAAAAATATATATATATAGTACAGAAATTCTTTTTCTTTTTTACTTTTTCTTATCGACGTTTAGAGATACGTCGATTTAGTCATTGGCATATTTGTAACAGCATTTGTTAATTATGTTAAAGGTAAGGAATGGAAATGCCTATCTTACACATCAACAACTTTTTAAATTTCTCAACTTAGTTATTATTCTATTTGTTACACAAACGGGTTTTGTAGTTCGTTATAAAATATAAGAATAAATTCGAAAGTTTTGATATTATCTCGATAAACAGTCGTTGATCTATTGCATAAAATTATAAATAAAACGCTCGTTCNGTCTAACCACCCTATCCTTTTCTATAAAGGGCACCGATGCTCTTCCCTCTCGCACACTCCATCAACAAACAGCAAAAAAGTGATTTATTAATATAACATATCCTTTCTTTACTCTTAGTGCATTAATTTCTATTGCTAGAGTTTGAAAAAAAAGGTATTCAAAAGATAAATTTTCTGACAAGAGTATGAGTTATGAATGCTATATATTTTTTTTTTTTTTAAATATAATATTTGATTTCTCAAGTTTGCCATTTGTACAGATGAACTGTCAAAAATACACGTTTTCCTATCATGAATTATATATTAGTGTAAGAGCCGACTTCTTTTTCTGTGGTTTAATATTGACAAAAGCGTCATGCCAATGGACAATTAGAAACTCTTCTATATCAAGTCAAACATTTTCTTTTTCCTCTTTTTTTTTTTCTTTTGCTCTTTAAAATTTATTAGTAAATAACACTCTGGCCCGAAGCTATCATAAAGAGCAAAACAATTTGATTTTGTTATTTTTTCCCACACTTTACTGTTGTTGACTCTAGTTATTTAAACTCCATCTTCAAACCGTCTTCTCGACTACTCGTGTATTTGCGGTAGTACAAGCAAAATAATTCGATTTTCTTTGTTGACAATATGTAAAATTCTTCGATTAATCACTTTCGATCATACAATTCTAACCCACTTTCTATAAGAAAATATAATGTTTATATATACATAAACCACACAAACACAATCATACTGGAATACTGTTTTCTAGAAAATAATAATTGATAATTGCGCGCTCCAATTATAACATTTTATATCTGTATAATAAAAATACTTGTGAATTTTTTGAATTAAAATAATTTTTAGGAGAAATTTTCTCAAATGTCATATGAAAATTGCCATTTTCCGTATTCTTAACTGATAAATTTGTTAATAACACTTTCAATTTCCAAGGCCTAATTATTGTCAATGGCAAATCAATACATCTAGAGGTCCTAAGTACTAGCTAATTCTAAGGCCTCTCAATAGGATTTATTATACAATTACTTCTGTTTGGGACTTCTTAAACTTGGAGGCCCAAGCAAACGATTAAAAGATAGGCCCTAACCCGCCACCGATTATCAACAAGACTTTACACTTCTAAATTTTTGTAATAATAAAAATTTAAGCGTAATTATCAAAGGTTTCCTTCAGGCCTGCATATTAAATTCGCAGATCTACGTAAAAACTTGAGATAAAAGTATAATTTCGAATGCAGCATCACACAAACTTACGATAAGATTAAAGAGCCTAGTTATCATTTTGTATTTAAAAAGTCAGCTGCAAAGTCAATATAAACATATATCTTCGTATAACGGAACATTTAACCGGAAATATCTGTCATTTGGAACCCAGTTAAAAACTATACAGCTCAAAACGGGTGTCCACACTTTATAGACTAATTAGATAAAAACGGATAAGCGCAAGTATAATTGGTGGTTTGTAAAACTACAGGTGAGCGAACAATAGCCACGATATCATGTCAAAACTAAGAATGGGGAAACAATATTTACCCGCAGGATATAAAGGAAGCTCGGTAATAACCTGATAGTTATTTGTGTTTTCAGTCCGACAGCCACCTACACGATTCGTCATTGGCAATAGAAACAACATACAAAAGGATCGCCTTGGGGTAGAAACGGTAATGATTTTAAGTCAATTATTATCAATAGACAATTGCTACAGTTAAAATACATACATTTTTTTATATCCTTCTTCCTTCTACATACAGCATAATCCTGAAAATTATACGTTATAATGGTGTAGAAATGTATCAACAGGAAATTTGTTGCACTTATAAACTCTTACACTTACTTTTTTTATGCGTATATATACGTTAATTTATCTACTTTTCAATTTTATAAAAGCAAAATTATCACCTAAAAATTGTAGTATGTGTATATATATATATATATATATATATATATATATATACACACACTCCACTACCAAAATTCAACCGGCCGTGCGTTACGACATTTAGCGGTGCGTGTCACGTGATGCGGGGTGTTATCTGCACCTTGGCTGAATCGTCACAATAGCTTGGCTATATCCGGACCACTTTTATGACCGAGATTTTAATAAGTGGTGCAATCNACACACTCCACTACCAAAATTCAACCGGCCGTGCGTTACGACATTTAGCGGTGCGTGTCACGTGATGCGGGGTGTTATCTGCACCTTGGCTGAATCGTCACAATAGCTTGGCTATATCCGGACCACTTTTATGACCGAGATTTTAATAAGTGGTGCAATCTGCCATGTCGCTTAGCTGTGCAGAAGGACTGAGAAAGCTTTTGTGTGTCTACTGACCGATAAAAAAAGCCCACATACACACCCGAAACATCTGCCAGATTCAATAGAAAGTGTATATATATGTGTGTGCGCGCGCGATGTTACGATGTATGTAATTTCAAATTCAAACGTAATTTTTAGGAGTCATAGTGTAATCTTTTTTTGAAATGCCATTTTTTTTTGTAACCATTTTCAATTACATGCCATCTATTGCTTCAGTTATGTGCCGCAACCGATAGAAAAAAGTATTGTTATGTTGTAACTGATGCTTTTAACTTCTCCTTTCTGCAGCTTGATGGCTCTTGTTAATTTTTTAATGCAAAAATTAAAAAAAAATTAAACAGGCTGCAAATAACATTTTTTATATTAAAAAAAATTCTGTTGTATTTTTTTTAATTTCGATTTTTAAACGATTTCTACTGTGTAATTTTAAATTTCAAATTTTCTCTCATTAGTTGCTAATCAATATCGGGTCGTTTGAATAAGAACGAGTTAAAAGAGAAAAACCACTTGTTAAATACATTAAAAGTAATTATTCAACTAATTAATATTTATCCGCATAAAATTATATTTAAAAATAAATCCCATAAATTAACATTAATGTTTACGAAAAGTTGGAAAATTGTATTAATTGAGTGGAAGAAAAGAGGGATTTTTCACTTTCGATCCGTTTTAATTAATTAAAATCCAGGAAATCGTATGGTAAAACGTGTTTGGTGTTTACAAACAAACTCGTAAAGGGTCCCCCCCGTAAATTAGCATGTAAAAATTCGCCACGGATAGGCAGTATCCGTTATTAAGAGAGACGAAATCTTTCACCTTGGGTTCAAAGGTCATCGGTCCGACTGCTCAAACGCAGGTTCCCCAACCCACCTCCATTCTGCATTTGTCACCCTTAAGGTCGCAGCTGGTACCGTCTTTACAATAGTTCCACCAAGCAGGGAGACAACGAACGAAGCTCGAGGTAGAAAAAAATCCTGTAAAAAATGTTTGACAAGCGAATGAATGAATGAATTGGAGTCACGGAGACTGTAAAGAGGTGGGGAGAAGTTTTTATTCTCTCTTGCGTCCGAGATATCTTTCAATTCGCACCCACTTTTTCACAGGATGGATCCAGATTTCACAACAGAATTCGTTTTCGGGACCATCGTTTTCACTTCCTTACCGTAAAAAAAAAAATACTAATAAAAAATGCCGCACCCCGTAATACCGTTAATCCCGCGTATATGCGGAAGTAAAGGTTGGTTCTACTCCCCTCCCACCCGTCGAAACATAAATTTCCTTGCGTCACGTGATCATCAGAGGGGTTCAGGACTCTGGGAAAAGAGGGAATGGTGGAACAGAAGAGAAAAACCTTATTGCCATTTGCGGGTGTTTCCTCTCTGTGAGGGTTTTAAATTATTAGTTAGGGAACCCCCGTAAGTGTTGGGGGCCCGGGGAATCCCCCATACTAACAATAGATAGGAAGGAGAAAGTCACAATAGTACGCGGAACTAAAAAAAGCCAAGCTGGAGATATATGTACGGTACATCTCGTGATTTGGGAACGTGGTCGCTACTGATAAGCTGAAGACATGAAGAATGGTTCCGGACCCAAGTTGTGGTACTGTGTCACAGAAGCACACCGTTCCCCATTATATAGCATGGTCCTCCTAATCACAGCTTCTGCAGACGTTGCTTTCACAGTGGGTTGGCCAGAAGAATACGAGGAAACTCCTCCAACGTCTCAAATCTAAAGGAATTGTTAGTAAATGACCAGAATCAGCCAGCCCATAGTAAGTTATAAAAAGACATATGTTTCTATACCCGGAGAATGGATAGACCATCCCACGGATATTTTTGCTTACTCGCTATTCTTCTTTGTTACCATTTATTTATGAAAAATAATTTCTAAAAAAAAATATTGTATTTTTTCTTTTTACAAATGCCTAATTGATATTCGAACCAGTTTTTGTTTTTTTTTTTTTTTTTTGTAATTAAATTGGATTTGTAGGCAATAGGACCTTTCAACTGAAATGATTCTAAAGTCTATTCACGTAGGATACAAGTCATCCATATCCATTTTCCTAGCTAATAAACAGAAGAGAATGTGGTTGGACCAGTTTCTTCTACCTTTCTGTGTTTTGTTATTTCTTTTTTCATCTTTTCTTCGGACAGATCTCATTAATAGGTCAATAAGGACGTAACAAAACACAGTTTTCTTTGTAACGTCCAACGTCAAAAATTGATGTTTGTTTTCAATTTTTGTTCTTATATTATCGTGCGATCAATTAGCGATAATTAAAGAAAAGGATATCTAAAAAATTTTTCGACTTTTTTTCTACATTTACCTCTTTATCTTCTTTCAATTTTTTTCTAACTTTCTCGAAGCAATTTTCACATTTGTAGTATTTTTTTTGCCTATTTTACAGCTTTTATTTATAACTTTTTGATATTTTTCCTTATATTTTTACAACATATAAATGTAATTTCGTAATGCTTTTATTTATACATATATTTTAAACGTTTTTTCATAATTTTCCGACGTTTGTTCCACATTTTCAATGTTTCTCTATAATTTTTATAAGATATTTTTCTTTTAAATTTCTATATTTCTTTAATATTTTTAAAGCTTTTTTTCGGATTCTTTTTATCTTTAATTTTCAAACAACGAAAAGTTTTAAAAAATTGAATAAATTAACTCAAAAAACGTAGCAATTAATTTAATTAATATAATTTAAGAAAATTCGTTGTTTGAACATTTGTTAAATATAAAAATTTACAAACATGAACAAACTAAATTAATAATAAAGATGAAATTTTAACTAAGTTTTATTTTCTTCTTCTTTTATTTTTTCTTTCAAGTAACAGAGTTTAGTTCTTTTGCTTTAAATCGTTAATTTCCTGAATATTCTGAAGATTTCTTTAGAGGAATCTTTGGACTTTCTTCCGAAATAACAGTCAAAAATCTCGCTATTATCGCTATAGATTGTAACACGAAAGATAGAAAATGAAAGCCAAGTCAATAAACATTAGAGAATTGTATTTGCTGGTCAATATTAGAAGAGAGTGGAAACAAAGAAGCGAACTTGCCAGGTGTCGTCGAAAAACAAACCGGAAACGAGGTGAAGTTTCAGATTAAATAGCAACTACACTCTAGTACTAGTATGCTTGAGGCTTTTATGCTTCATCGACTGTAAACTCTGCAGTTTAACTTCCTGTGATTCAGCATGCAATACACATTCAAACCCAACATCTCTCTCTCTCTCTCTCTCTACGCGGTTCGATTAACCGGATAAGACAATGCTAATTCCACGCTAAAAATTGGATATTGCAGTGAATTCTAACGGAAAAACATAAACCGAACACTTGTTTATGCTAATATCATAAAAATGGGTCAATGATAATGTCATATAAACACGAAAAGTGACCGTGGTTTTTGTTAAATATCCAAATAATACGGAATAATTTGTTAAGTTTATTAAGATTTAAAACATTATATATGGTCGTTTTTAATGGAAAAAATAAATAAAGTAAATATTGAAGGAACAATATAAGTAATCCAATACTTTTCAAAAAATGACTCATCCATTCAGTGGTAAATCAATTAGTTATCTGATGAAGGCTATTGCTCAGACCGTATTTCCTGTTTCCATATTACTATGGATTTATTTTATTACACGATATATATATATATTTATATTACCAAGGACGTTCAAAAATACTAATTTTTACAACTTTATTTATTTATAATTTTCGAAGAGTTTTTCATAGAAAAACGCTTAATTCATTTAATTATAAAGCGCAAAATTTGATTTATAATTTCACATTTATTGGATCTAATTGTATATTTTTATATTGGAAAATGTATTTTTTTCCTTATTTACAACCTCCCCTTATTGGTTTTATCTTTATATAAACTTAATTTTTGTACATATTAATCAAAATTAATAAAAAAATTATGTATCAGAATTGATTTCCTATGCTTATAGATTCTTATTAATTTCTACATTTATTGATCGAAATAATTTTCCAATGCAATAGACCTTAAGCAATTTTCGTACAGTAAAGACCTATGTACATTCTAAATTAATTTTATATTGGAAGATTACTATTGTTTTGCATTTATAGATCCCACGAATTTCTATATTTGCAGATTTTAATCATTATTAATTGTCTTTTGTAAGATAATTAAGTTAAGATCTTTAAGTGCAGAAAATCATAACTAGTTTTTAGTTTTAAAATCTGAATTATTTTTTTTTGCGTAGTTTAACTGACGGATCTTCAACAATTTATTAATTAATTTAGATAATATTCAAAGGTTTGCAAATTTTTAATGAAAAAAAGACTGTATATAACAGTACGAAATGGCGATAAAAAAACATTTATTTTTGTTTGTTAATTCGTTGTTTGTTTGCTATAATGAAACACGTTTATATATTTGCGAAATGCAAATTTTGCAAGTAGCTATTTAGTTTTCTTGTCAAGTCATCATCGTAAAGTTGACAGAAAAATTTTTCGTTGTTTTCTCATTTATATTCATTGAACGAATTTAACACGACATTTTCGCAGAAAGATTCTTTCTCATTCATGCTTGATACACAGGATACCCCCACTTAATAACGTTTCTGGCCAGTGATGATACGAGGTGTTCCTCCAGTGTAAAAACGACACCTGTGATGCCATAAAACCTGAACTCTACCAGTGAAGATTAACGGGCACGTGACCCGAATGACGTCACACCTCTCGCTGGATCGTTTCTCGATACAGAAACCTCCCAATGCTCTTTTTTATACGCGTCACTTATATAAGCAAATTGAGTAAACAACATATTCCGAAGCACGAGGATCAAAATTTAAGGTGATATTATTAAGAAAATTGATCAATATTTGTAGAGAACGTACAGACAGACGATTGTTGTATAATGAAATGACATCATAGTCATGCAGTACAGCCCATTAATCGTAAGAGACGAACGTGGGAATGCATTATGGTTAGCAGATGCTCAGGTCGAAAAGTTTTTGTTACTGTTCACACTATACCTTGGTATATTGATTATAACCATTCTTCCCTCTCTTCACCTTTACATTCTTCATTCTCGAGACATTTTCATTGTTGAGTAGATTGAACTAGAATGCTTCTTGTACAATCGAAGAGCGCTGATATAAAATGAACTATTTAAACTACACAGAAATTAATTTTTCTATCTCTACGGAAAGTTTAGCTTCGTGAAAAAGTTATGATTATTAAGTCGACAAGTTTGATTTTTTTAAACGAAAATTAAATTAATTTCTAAGTAAAATCGTGACGACTAAATTAGTTTTATGTAGGATTACTTGAGAATCGTACACAGTAATATATGGGATCTTATAAACCAGAAATAACTTTATATAAAGTATGCAATACTCTTGTATGGAACCTTACACATTTAGAGATTATTATGCACTAGTTCTTCCTTATATTAAAACCTTAATATAAGCCTTAATTTCTGCAATAATTTCTGGACTCCAGAAATTGTTGCAGAAATTGCCTTGGGTCTAGTACGAAATTTTCAAGAGAATTGCTTTAGTCAATATGTAAGATTATTAAAGAAACTGCACAAGTATCTATGCATAATTATTGCAGGAATAATTCTATACAAGAGCTTATGCATCTTTATATATTAGTCTGTATAAAATCCTATAAAAATCATTTATAGTATCTTACAAAATCATATAGGATATATTTGCATTAAATAATTTCTATAGGAGATTATTAAGAAAACTGTTACAGGATTATTGCAGGAATTGTGGCCGCATTATAAAATTATACTAATTATCGAGTAATCTGTTTATGTAAAATGGGAGAGAAAGTGTGAAATGGAGTCTATTGAACAGCAAGGTTTGAAAGACAGTAATGTTCCAACCGAACATTACACTCTTCGAAGCAACATCAATGTATTCATCATTCACACGACACTTTATTCAACCGAATAGGGGGAGTGAAAAGAAATTTCCTTCATAGTTTGTCAGACTGACAATAGAAAGAGAGTATTTAAGGTCCGAGGAAATTCGAATGTGAGCAGGTGAGGCCATCGATAACGATCAAGGCAGGGTCTGCCATTTAATACCTGACACGCGATGCAGAATAGGTCGTATCACGTGACCTCTCTGGGTGAGAAAACGGGAACTATCGCTTCTCTTCTTTCCTCCCTTTTTTTTTCTTCTTCTCGATGCGAGCCAAATCATTGTTCATTTAAACGTTTCAGCCATTTTCGTGGACAATGAGAAAACTTACGAAATATTCATGAGTTAAGTTAGCGCAGAAAGATTCTTATTGCGTTCTAATCCTACACAACACGTTTTAGAAGCTTTAGAGACGTGTTAAATGTCAACAGATTTTTGCCCCACCTCATAGCGAGTCCTTTTGTGTAGAAAGCTGTTGAATGAGACTAAAAACGTAAATCTAGCTATGGTACGATAATCTAACTCATTGTGAAAAATTGGTAGACAACAATAGTTGGCCTCGCCATTGTGCCTCTAAGAAGATAAAAGATAAAGAAATCTCTTCTTATTAAAGCTCTGCGAGATAAACAAGATTGAATTGTTTATAAATTCTGTTTTTACTAACAATATAACATACGATAACAATAAGATAACCAAAGAGATAAATTATGTTTCTGTCAACAAACTAAAAGTGCCAACCTTTAATAAAATTCAAACTCTTTTTTCCCCTAGCTTATTAATTAAACTTTGACGTCCAAAAAATTCGTGACAATCGACAACTGTATAACAAAATTAAAAATGTTAAGCTTCTTCATACGTGAATGTCGTTTACTTTATAAAATTATCATTTTTCCACTCCCTTCTTCTTCTTCTTCTTTCTCATATTTTCATTTCAATCAATATAATCGTCTTTATAAGAAAAAAAAACAAAAAAGACTCTATTGATTCAGAGAAAAAACCTATCAATTCATCAGTTACAATTTAATAAAATTATTTATAAATTAATTTTTTGTTTATATAATTAAAGAAATCAACTAATATTTAATTTGAAAATCGTGAAGGAGAGTATTAAGGAGGAAGGGAAAAAACTGTGCTGCAACCGAGTTTACAAGAGTAAAATCTTATGGGAAAATGTTACAAAGTGATGGCTTCATTAGAACGGAATCTAAAACTGATCCCAAAGGGAACCAATGCGAAAGATGAAGACTACAACTGATGAATAAAAAAAAAATTAGAAAAAAAAATCTTTGGAGAATCTGTACACCTCTCTAGAAAGAGTGTCGTAATTTGTGTACGCTATTTAATTTAAAAAGAAAGAAGTGCAAGCATTATCAGACAAGTACAGGGTAATTGCTCTCGGCCCTTTCTTAACCTCAGCTAATTGTGAGAGATGGTCCACAACTTTCTTTTATCTAAGAGTCCCATTGTAGCTCATTCGACTATACTGAAAACATTTTAATATAATTATTGTTCCCTCGGTTATTTGCCGTTTTTTTATTGCTCTAAATAAACACGAAAAAAAGAAAGAAAGAAAACGTTTACATTAAACTTAGTGATGTATTTTATTACTTAAATTAAAATTAGAGTAGAAAGCGAATCGACGAATGGAAATTATTTTTGTGGTTTTTATCTGATGATATATTTAGAAAGTTTATTAAAAGTAATGTTAAAAAAGCGATTTTTTTTAAAGTTATCAAAAGTATCAATTTATTTAATATTAACAAAGATGTATCAGATGATTCTCTTGGTAATTAACAAAAATATAATTAGATGATGATTCTAGAAATTAAAGAAAGGCATCATCCTTTCCGGAAAGATACCGGCCTTTGTAATTATTAAAATTTTCATCTTTACTTGGAAGTTACGAAAGGCATGAAACGAGACTTTTAGTAATCTTTAGAGACATCATCATTTCTAAAATATTACCAAATATATCATCAGACGAGGCCTGTATAATTATAATTTTTCTAGAGTTATCAAAGACATCATAAGATGTCTCCTTGTTAAGCAATAATAACGTTATCGTTTTAAAGATATTTTCAGCTGAGGCCTTTGATAATTTTTAAAAATATTAGCTATTCTGGAAGATTATAAAAGCATTAATAGAGGTTTTTAGCAAGTAACAAAAACGATAGTCTTTGTTAATTGCCAGATCTAAAGACCTCGATTGATACTTTAATAAAGGCCTTTCTGCAGAATAATCAAAAGATCAAAGATGGTAAAAATTATGAAAAGTATCATTAAATAGTATGTAAATGATAGCGACAAAGAGGGGTAGAAGTAACTTTTTACATATCGCCTTATGGATGGATTATCGAGCTTAATCGCATGGTAAGTTTGTCCTATATTGACACCAGTACGATCAAAGTCTGTTAGCACAGCTGTGTCGCGTTCACACGTGTCGAAGGGTAGAAACACTCGAAAGAAGTTCGAGCTACTCCCTAAATACCCCCCTACTACGACGAGTATCGACGAGGTTTGGCTTTATATAGATTGGGTTTTTCGACTTTACTTGATTGGTAACACGCTCTCCTGTCATATGAATTGAATTTCAGAAAAGGGGGAAATTGTATAAAAATATACGAAGAGCAATTATGTCGAACAGATGGTGTTCCGATAGGAAAAAGCATTAATAAATTGATAAAGAAGTGAAATTATCTTGGTTGCCATGATGGAAGACGTATGATAGTCTACCTATAAGTCATTATAATTAGATAAGAATCGATACTCCAGCAAAAATTATCACAGGAAGATCGTTACTCGGAAACTAAAATAATAATGAAAAAATACTTTCTCTATTGAAAGTACAACTTTCAATACATATGTAATTTATCAAAGACGAAAATCTAATTATAAATGATAACGAATTCTATGTATTTCAACAGAAACAAAGTCGAAAATAATGTTTACTAAAGTCAATATCTTATAAAATTTAAATATAATTTCAGTTAATTTGCTACAGACGTAAATGAATACACGTAGAACATTATTTACTCAAGAATATGTTATAATCTTTCTAAGTTTATTGATAATAGAAGAATAACAGGAACTAAATCTAATTTGTTTACAAAATATTATAAATCTCACGATTTTACTTTCAATAGACTATCGAATTTTGTTTAGATTGATGACGAACTACAAGCGCATTAAGTATGCGTGAATAATTAGAAAAGTCTTTATTTTCAATAACAGAAATTAACTGTTAAATAATATGCATATGGATGAATATATTTTCTACAAAACTAAAACATGAAAAACAAGAAAGCTTAATATATTCAAACATAAACGAGACAGATAATTTAATTAATTTCTAATTATATATATTCGATTTTAGATAATTTAGCTTTCATTTTTTCAAAATTAAAAAAGAAACAATATATTAATTTGTATAAAATGAGTTTTTTTTTTACCTCCAATAAGGCGTTTATGCTCATTTACATTAGCATAAACACATCACGCAATATATGAGGAAAAAAAAAAGAAAAACATAACACGAATATGTAAACAAATATGAGTATAAGCTTTTCTTAAACATGATCATGCAAGTGAATGTGCAAATAAGCAAGGAAGCGAAAATTGAACGCGCTATGTGAACTTATAAATATAACATGAACATGCATGTGTATATAAATAGGCTATATGTTTATAATTATAATTACATATAAACATATAATACGAGTACAGTCCAGTTAAGAGCGTATAAAGATGTTTGAATATTTAAATTCTTAACTAAACTCACAAATAAGCATTTAATTTATGTTCTCGTTTCGAGTTTTATATACTTTACTTTATACTGACTTGTGAGTGAGAAGTGAAAATATTATGTTTTGTGCTGAATTTGTGATAATAACATAGTTATGAATACTAAGAATAACTTTTAGACATCTTGAAATTATATAATCAATTGATATAAACCCCCAAAAAACACTTAAATTATCGTTACATCGATTTGTGTTTGTATAAGAAATCTCTTAACGAGCGTGAAAGTCCTTTTACAAGAACGAAAACTAAATGCAACTTTAACAATCAGACTGTCCTAATTTTAAAAGGTGTAATAGACAGAGAAACAATTGGCAAATGCTCCATAATTAAATATCAATCTGTTTGATGATCCAAAAATTGTTTCATTGTTTCTTCTCTTGTAGCAGCGCTTCTAACGGCAAGTTGTCGAACTATAACACGGCCAGGTAATAATCTATCTGGTGTCACTCTAGAGGGGTGGCGTGTTTATCAGCATCGCAGCTGGCAGAGTACAAGTATTCATTTTGTTACCTAGGTTAGTAGCACCTCATTATGAGTGCTACACGAGAGAAAACGTTTTACTTATAAATCATTTTCGAGTTCGAAATATTTCTTACTATCGTGGTACGAGAAAAAGATACATAAGTTAATTTTTCCGTCATTTTAAGCAATATTTTCAACTTAGTCACTTGCACGATTAAACAGATTTTTGCTCATTGGAGCCTATTGAAGATGCGGATCTTCTCGTTGTATTTAATAAGTAATACTTTTTAAAATAACACTGTAAAAGTATTTATAGTTAATTATTTTCGTGTTACTCATAAGTAAAAGCTAGGTTTTATAGTTGGGAGGAAATTTTTTCCCACCTATATCTAATTTACTCTTGTTTTTTTCCATTAACGTCTTTGGCCATAAGCACTGTTATGGTCTCAATTCGAACGACAATCCTACTTCTAATCATCGTCTTGTGGCAATCATTCAAGCAGAGTGTTGGACAAGTCGTGCGGGACATTCGTTGCAAGCGATCATAAACTACTCGACTCCAACCTGCCATCAAGACCAACCATTTATGGCAAGTCGTAGTAACGAGAGGTGCGAATGTGAGTGCGGCCGAAGGGGCCAGTTTTACGATCTGGATGACCTCCCACCTCATCACCGACTCTCTTTCTCCTTCTCTTTCTCTCTGACCACACAATCCGCACCTAACTAAGTGAAAGTTGCAAGGATAAAAACCAATTTTGTTCCTTCTCCGAATGATCCCGGAAATGTGTTCGTCAATAATAAAGCAAAAGAGAAAAAGAGATTGAGAAGAAACACGCGTACATACTGTTTACGAAGCTTTAATGGGTCATTAAACATTTATTGAAATCGGATGCATGGTGAAACATGTAGAAATGTTAAGAAAATTAAAAGATTTCGTAGAAAAGTCTATGGAAATCGTATGTAGAGGTCGAAAGGTCATATAGAGAGGTATATGAAAATCGAAAGGTCGTGTAAAGAGATATGCGAAAATCGAAAAAGCATGTAGTGAGGTATATCGGATATATCATCTAGCATTAAAGATGTATATATAGGTATAAGAAAATCGGAATATAACGTGGAAAAATATATGGAAATCGAATGCATCATGCATCAAATATCATATAGGTATATGGAAATACAAAGCATCATCACTCATCGAAGGATGCATTCGCATGATGTTAAACGAAAGTGTAGAGTTTCCAAACGATAAATCATCAAAGCAACGATCAAATAAATGAATATATACTCAGTCGATTTGAGAATTTACGTCACAGATTGAAAAACCATTAGTGTCTTTAACAAGATTTCCTAACATCACTAATCTAATCATCTGTTTGGCGATCTAGTCGCGGAGTGTGAAAGTGAAATTGCATCAGGTGTGCCAATTTCCCTATTCTTTTGGATTAACTCCATGACTAAACTCTATAAATGTAATTCAATTAGTTCTTTTCTGCTTTACCGAATTTCGTCTTACGATAGCTTAAAGAAAACAACTGTGTCTATTATAATTATTAAACATCGCATCGTTCATTTTACTTCTCTGACAATTTCCTTGCATATCGAGTTGTAAAAAAAAAGGAACAAATTTTTATGTAAGAAACACACATACGCACAGACACACGCACAGACATACATATATTATTATTTAATTTCTTCAAAGTTTTTATTGAGTTACATGTGTTAGATCGCAGATATTTATGTAAATTCGTGTTGAAAATTTTAATCGAAATTACTTTTTATAATCTTTCTAATAGATTGTAGACAAAATGGAAGATACAGATGTAGCATACAAGTATTTGTTGAAATAGTAAAGATTAAAACTATTATATTTATTTCAGTTTACTTTAATTCTTAATAGATAAGTTGTCTATTAATTTTTATACAAGAAATTAATTCTAACAAGGAAGAACGAGTACAAGAATTATAAATAAAATAATATGAATCAATTCCAGGAAAGGGATAAATACTAAAAGAATATTAAAATAATAATGTCTAGTATTCAGAAAATTTATTAATTAGTCCCAAAGATAAATTAAAGAAACTGTTACCGAATATTCGCCTAGAATAAAACACTAGAAATAATTAGTAAATAAGTAGATTGTTAATGCTTGAATACTAACGAAAATATTTATATAAAAAGATTTAAAATGCGGCATAATATCACTAAAAGATATTAATAAACAATAAGAGAAAGCGTGGTAGCTTGGTTAGTGGCTCAAGAACGATAAGCAGTTTATAGCGGAGAAATATCAGTATACAACAACACAATACCAATAAATAGACTAATTCGAACATCGGTACAATGACGTCACAGTGATGTCATCTACCAGGAAGACCAGGAATGAAAGCAAATGAGGGACGGACGTGACGATTTGGATATTTCGCACCCACTATTAAACACAGCCTCTCCTTTCATATGTAAAGATGCACTTAATGACTTTTCAGCAACCATTCCCCATTAATTATAAAAGGTCCTCGGGAATGGGGTGCATGCGAGTGCCAGCATATGCACTCCATGTTTGGCAATTATACACCATTTCTGATCCACCCTGAAAACGTTTCAAAATTGCAATTCTTACTTTCTAATTCAAATTCAAATAAAGGAGAAGAAAGTACCGTAAGCTATTATGAGCGAGATACGAAGACGAGAGACAATCTACGTTCGAAGCTTTGTACCAAAAAAAAAGGCATGCCTGTATACCACAGCAATCCTGAAAGGGGTGATACGGAATACCATCACGTGTGAGCAACACTGCTCTTACCTCTTGTATCATTGTTGACTTGAGAAAACATTAAAATTTCTTCCCTTAACTGTAGATAAACTCTTCCTGTTAACATTCCTTTAAGTTTAAGAAGTGAGTAAAATTATATCTTAATAACTGGAATTTCAATTTGTTGACTAACATTTCGTGAGACTGTATATAAATATAAAACAGTAGCGAAAGGAGCACGAAAGTAAGAGAAGTTCTTCAAATTTTAATCACATATCAAAAATTAATGAAACTGTTAAACTACTTGTTTATTAATATTGCATTTTTTTTCTGTTTTTTTTATAGTGTTAAGAAATCATAGAACCGAAGCACGAGTCGGTCATGCGACAAGATGACCTGTATTTTGCTTCTACTATCTCTAATCTACAGTTTGGACTTTCGTTGGCCTATTTGGAATATTTAATTAGGCTATAAGTTGTATCAAAGCCAACTGGCTGAGGAAAATGATGGATTTTCTATAATTTTGTTAGTTTACAGTACCAAATAATTATGAAATGTAACTTATATATAAGCAGATAGCTAGAGATTTTTTACAGTTCCGCTACTTTACGGTGTTAAGTTAATAGGTGCAAATTAGATTTTCTATAATATTGCTCTAATAGGTAATCAATTATTCTATAATTTCCTGCTAAATGATTAGAAAAAGTGTGTTATGTAGCCTACACCAACGAAAAATTTAGATTTTTACTTGTATATAATTCTACCGATTTACAGGGTCAGATAATTAAGTTAAATGACAAATATCCCATAACTTTTTAGGTAGATAACACCGAGTGACGAAAGAAAAAGGTAGATTTTTTTTTATAATTTTTTATAATACATAATACTAAATGATTGAAGGGAAAAGCTATATTTGCTATAGTTTTACAGGTTTATTGTTGTCAGTTGTTCGAACAATGAGCATTTGCATATTAATTTACGACTTTGATGTAGAACCGTACATCACAATCGACATGAAAGCAATAATTTCAAAATTGCGCAACATGAGAGGGGTTCAGTAAAAATGAAGTAAAAGCAAAACCCACACAGCTGTGTTAATCAGCTTTTATCGGTTGCCATACAAACAGATGCAGTCTCCCTCTACGCAAGCAAGGTCTGTTATGGCTACCATCTGCCACTCGGCCGTCATTCAGAAGGCAGGATATTTTTTTTTTTTTTTGAAGCCAGTCCAGTGTTGGGTGACAATGTCCGCTCTGCCTCGGGACTGTCAGGTGCTGGCCCCATGTTGCTGCTATGGCCGAGGGAGGGGGGATGATGTTAATGATATTCTAGCCATGCGTTAATAATGGGCGAATAGGACCCAGGTATCACGTGAACTCCTGGAGGACAGGGAAATGGCGGGGAAGAATTAGGTGTAACGTGTAGATACCCTACCTGCAGCCTTGGGTATCGGACCTCGAATTACCGTGCTGCCTTTTAAATGTATTGATTTCCTTACCTTTGTGTTGCTCCTTACATCTCTATATACGATGGCAGAGGTTGTTGTTAGAGCTAGTTCTATTCTCTGCAACTATTGCTGTGTTATTTTACACTGCCTGCACTGTTATACGGCTTAATCTTGCAATGGTGCGAGATGACAAATGTGGTCGCTTTGTGTGCGCAGCGGTGAGAGAAGTGATAAAAAAAAGTGGATAAAACGATTAAATGAATAATAGAAAAGATGAAATTATATCGGGAAGTATTGTGACTATATTGTGCTACTGTCAGTTTGTTTCGGCAATCTGTCTCGTTTGATGAAAGCAAATTTTCTCAATATTTCCTGCGATATCATTAGCGTAACAAGCAGACATAACGACCCTGCGATGACTTAATAGCTTCGTGCCTCCCTACAGGCCTATCTTGTCGACTGTAGTATAGGTGATATGACTCAGAAAGATTTGATTTCCTACCAAGTAGACTTGTTAGTTTTATCGCTACTAATTATCCATTGGTACGTAAATTAATCTTTTTGCCTCAAAAGAAAAAGAATAATGCAGCTAAAGAAACTGCAAGGCATCTGTTACAATCAGTCAAAAACACCGATTAGAAGGAAAAATCTTTTTAAAATATAGTTAACGCAATGTACAGTACGCTTTCACACTGAACGTTTGCATCTTGCTAGTTAGAAACCGTTGTAAAACCGTTATAAACAGCCGCAATGTATACAAAAAGGCCTACATTTTATAAATTTGAATTTTTTAAATTTCCACAACTGTAGAAAAATTCTGTAATCCGTATATATAAATTTGTCACGCAGATTGTATAAAATTTTGAATATATACTGAATGTTTTTTTCATTCTAGTCAAAAATGTAAGCTTCATTTTACATTGAAACGTGTTATATCAGAAAAACTTTTATCACAATAAATATTCCCAATAATTCTCTTATCAATATGCAATGGTCGAATTCACCCCTTGACCTAAAACTCTAGGAAATGTACCCATAAGTCACTAATAAAAACCTTTTATGAGCTTGGTGTTCGTTTTATAGACGAATTTACATATTTATGGTGATCAGTTACTCCAATGTTGCTTACAAAACACGATAATCGTGTAATAAGCGGTAATTTCGTCGCTTGGTCAATTTTTTCCCCTTCTTCTTTAAACTTACTTTTATATCTTTTGCATTGTTTTACCGGTTGAATTACAAATGAAATTTTTACATTAAAATTATACATTTAATTACTATTTTACTAGTTTATGTAACATTTTTTACGCAAGTTTAATTCAGCAAGATTAAAATAATTCTTAAAAAATTATGTATTTTTTGTAAGCAACAAGAGCTAACGTGGCTCTGAAAGCGCTCTTTAAAACAATCTTCTAAAAGCGATTTAGTAGTAACCTGAAGATTCGTGTTATAACTTTATTTTTTATTTTTTCCCCCTGCTATTTTAATGATGGCAGGATTCAAACCGATTTTATTTTCTGGAATAAGGATAAGATGTTTTCTTCTGACAATTATTTACAGAGAGAATTTCCTTGCTAGAACTACAACGGTTTAAGAGCAACATTTTACTTTTCGGAGACAGGAAAAGGTGGAGAGACTGTAGAAATTAGTCCCACGGGGAAAAGAAACGTGGGTCCTTTTTCGTCACGGACTTGACTATCATCGAGAAAAGAATCATCTGAATCTTCGACGTGGATAGCAAAGTCTTTAGAAAAGGTAGGTATCCAGTCGAGATCATTATACGGCATATCTGCAGATGGCACTGCTTTACAGCTATACTAAACTGCTGTCGAATTGCTACTCAAGTTCGTAAAGTTTCGTAGTTATAGGGTAACGATCTCTCGTCTCTCGCTCCCATGTCACTTCTGAACGGGACCTACAGAAACGTTATCATTAAATCGGTAATCGAAACTGGAAGTCGCACAACTCTATCGAGTGAAATAGGGGTTGGGTGAATGTAAATCACTAAGACGTTCAGGACGGTCGTATACGAAGGCACTTGGACCTACTTAATCCCCAAGTGTTGCCGTTTTATTAGCGTGCACGGTTATGGTGGGACTTTACAAAATTGTGATTACCACCACCATTGCAACAACACCTGTACGCTTACACTACAGTAATCGGGTATTGTAAGGTTGTAGAGAGTAAAGTTGTTCAATTTTTTAGCATAATATATACTTTTTTATAGTAAAATTATGATTTCTGTAGCCGTCCTTAACGAGTTTCTTAGATGGTATGGTTTAAATTTTTATTATTAGTATCAAGGTTTGTAGTTAAAGAGACGGAATCGATAGATCATCTCCTGTTCTAGTTACAAAAGCTTTCACTCGAGGTCGCTAGCGTACGTTCATTGACGAGGCACGGTGTCTTTATCCGACCCCCGAAATCAATTTCCCCAGAAAGACACACAAAACCCCCTTCACCCCGCTTGATCAATAGGGGGTGGAGACTTATCCCTCACCGGACTGCTAAAGAGGCGGTGTTGTTCCATGAACTGTCGACACCCCTTTAACAATTCTGGTCGTGTGTCCGTAAATAGTCCAACCGATGATACAAAATGGGAATTTTAAATATAAATATCGATAGAGTTTCGAAGAAAAATATTAGGATTTCAACATGGATGGATCGCTATCGAGTCTATTGAATGTTGGGTCTATTGAAGTCCTCTTTCCTATCGAGTTTATCTGAACCGCCGGACTATTGAAGCAACTATTAGCCTCTTACCAAAGTCGTGCAGCCATTACGACTTCTCTTCTTTCCAATTAACAATTACAAGCTATTTACGTCATTGAAATGATCGAATTATTACGACTGAACTTACCGAAATTTTTACCTCATTAAAACTATCGAGACTATTAAAACTGATGGGAAATTAATTGTTTAATTTAGTCCATTGAAAACTATTGAAAGAACTGCAGCATGGAAACTCTACTGGGACAGTTGGAGTTACTGAACTGTTGAAACTATTGAAAGTAATCTGACTACGTCAATGGGGTTGTTGATATTGACGCCTGTAACTGAACTTTTGAACATCAATGTGTTCAAACTTGCTATTCTTAACATTTGCAAGACACTTAATCATATTTAAATTCGTTTTTAACTAAGTATAAACCACTCGAATTTTATTCTTATTAATAACAATAAATGGAGTTTACCCGCTCTAAGCGGAAAAATTCGATTTTTTTTTGGAAAATATTATAAGCTCGTATATTATGCAGAATCGAAAAACATTTTCGTTGTAGTACAAACGAATCGATAAATGAATAATCGGGAAATTATTAAAGACAAACATTACCTTGCATAACAGCAACTAATGATATTGTAACATCACTGAAAACAATATCGATCTATTGATATTAAAATAGTCGAAAAATTATTTCTTAAATGAAATTTTAGCTAAAGAAAGACTTTTAAAATAAAATTCTATTCGATCAATTTCTATCAGAAAACAGTTTCGTGTTAGAAGATAAAATTATGGTTTATTGATTAAAACAACGCATCTTTTATTTATAAAATTCCATTAGAAACGTTGGGGGAAAATATTTACAAATCCAGCATCGTATACCTTTTATATTTTTAAAATCTATATTCCTATTTTTAACTTGTAAGTTAGCTTTTATTCAATTCTCCTTCCTCTATAGTACATTATTGGCCTATCATAAGAAAGAGCTGTCACAGCGTACTCGCACGTTTGACTTTTCTTTTTCTTTTTTTTTTAAACTCCCTGCATAATTAATTTATAAATAAATCGAATTCAACAGAAAATTTATAATTAGAAATAAATTATATATTTTATTTTAGTGTTTAAAATATATAAATAGTTTTAAGAAGGAGGATGTTTTAAGTGGGTCGAACAAATTGCATTTCTTGTTTAACGACTTTTCTTAAAGACAAACCGCAGTGGAACGTGAAAGACCTATGTTTTTAAGGCTTTAGAATCCGAAAGAGAAAGAGGGGAAGAAGGTCAAAGGTTAGGTAGAGAGGGCAGTTTTGATTTGAGCTAGATAGAGAGCTCTGTTACAGTTTAGAAGGTGTAGGGCGCTATCAAATTGGTGTCTCCGTTTATTTGGTATGTCAGTATGGTATTTCTCATGCTGTCATAAATAAGCTAAACATGCAGTCTATCCCTCGTGTTCTGGTTATTGTACTCTAGCGTTGACACATGTATACTGTACTTAAAAATAACAACAATTTATGTCACTCGTCTTAATAATGATATTTAATTTTTCACGTGAACAATTTAACTAAAAACTGATTTAATATTCCATTGTTGACATTTTAACTCCCTCTCTTACTCTTACTCTTTTTTATCTTTTCCATCATTTCTCTCAATAAAAAAAAGGGGAACACTTTGAAGAAAATTATTAAAGACGAATTCGTGTTCAGAGACGAACAAATTTTCCTAGTGAAGCAAACATGACAAAGAATTAATCTTTTTTTTTTCTTAAGGAAGCATTCCATGCTCAAAAATGATTCTTCCCTTCTTTTAAAGCTTTTTTTTTATTATTAGTTTTTAGAACGGTCAACATAATTTTATATGAAACAATCACCAATTTTAAATTAAAATAAAGTTTCTTTTCAATTTTAACAAAAGCGCAAAATAATAGAATGTTTTTATATATTTAGAACATTGTATAGGCCATAGGAAAATGCAAATTAAAGCGTAATTAACTGAAGTGTAAAGAAAAACCGCAGTGAAATATGAAAGGCCTATCTCTTATAGCCTTAGAATCTAAACGAGAAAGAGGGGAAGGAGGTCAAAAGTTAGGTAGAGAGGTCATACTGATTTGATACAGATAGTAAGAAGAGTGCTACAGTTAGAAGTTGTTCGATGCTATCAAAGTAGTAGTGTCTCTCGTGTAAAGGTTTTTAAGAGCAACAAATGCAACTTTTTTCTTTATTTTTTTAGATAAATTAAAACTCATTTTATTTATTGGCATTTTCTTATCTCTCGCAAAGGAAATCTGCACACACACAAACACACACACACACACTTCATCGGAAAATTCTTTTAGAAGTTTTAACATTCTCTTCTGACCGTCTACACTTTATAAAAAGTATTTATCGATAGTAATTAAACTCTTATGAATACTTTTTATATTCTTAATTCGCTTTCATATGTTTATAATTGAGTAACTCCTTTTTCCCCACAATATTTTCATTGTTTGAAGCCGTTTACTTTAAAACTTTTCTAAAGAAATCTAGAGATAAAGATGCTACCTAATTACGAAAGAGATTTTTGGGGGTTAAATAGGAAGATTCGCCCCCATTTTTTTCGTGTTTTTTATGTATTCACCCATCGTTTGGCAGGTAATTTCGAGACTCGAACTTGATCTTTGAAAACTTTTTTATAAACTCAATTATCAATTTAGAAGATAATTAAGATGCTTCTTATTAAACTTTCCCCTTGTAAATCTCAAGTTTAGAAATATATAATCTATGTTAATAACGTTTGAAGAGTGTACTTTTTAACGTGTGTGTTTATTAAAGAAAACTGATGTTTTTATAGAAATATTTACACATTAGAATTGTCTAAAATGAGTTGATGTTGTGTTTTTTTAGGAGAGTATAATCCCTAGTTTAAAGAAACATACCAGACATTCCTAGGGAGAGAAGTAGATTTCGCTATAAAAATCATAGGGCGTGATCCCCTAGAGACACGAACAACTTATAATCACCTGTAAGCAATATACAGCTAAATGTATACAGGTGTGGACATCGTAATGTAGTTCCATT
The DNA here is from genome assembly GCF_000671375.1 of Centruroides sculpturatus. Taxonomy (NCBI): domain Eukaryota; kingdom Metazoa; phylum Arthropoda; class Arachnida; order Scorpiones; family Buthidae; genus Centruroides; species Centruroides sculpturatus. The sequence continues at coordinate 52,780 of NW_019385153.1, read as the reverse complement.
TACTAAAAACTTCTTGGGGATGCTTAATAATTTTAATAAACCATAATAAATATGGGATACCTTTAGGAGTGTTTCCCAAATGGCCGCGAGGGGCGCTCGCTTCTCTCCACCAGTCGTGACGAAGTTGGTTAAGGGATGCCACCCAAGGGCCTCTTACTTCCATGGTTGAAGTCAATTCTATAGCATCCGCCTCGGAGGCCGGCCTTTGCAAACGTCCAGCCATGTTTAAATTTGCGGATAAAATTGTTTAAAATGGCACCCGTCTCGAAAATGATCAACTTTAATAAAGTCGTCAACACCGTCTTTTGGGATATTTCGAGACTTTCAAAGGACTCGATCTTCCCCAATGGCCGAAAGTTTATCGAGTTTGTAACGTGGGTGGGGATAGGCTCTTCGTTTCTCGGAGTACCACAGACGGACGCAAACGAGCAAAAGGGGGACAACGAATCACGCCTGCGTCGCTTGGGGAACCCACTGACAACAGACTCCAGAGTACAAGATGGATGAAGATGAATTTAGCATTCTCTGTTTGTTGTGTTTCACGAAGGCACCGATCACAATAGGCACTCAATCAGGACCTGGTTCTGTGCCCACTGTCTCCTTGTCCGAGTGAACTGTCGAGGTAGCGTCACCACCCAAGAGAAGATTGGACAATAACACCGCAGATGGGACAGGTTTTTTTCTCTTTTTGATAGTGTGCCGAGGCACGTCATCCCGTGTGATAGTAAAACATGTCAGCCCACATAGGAGATTTGCAAAGAACAGGAAATCTGTAAGAAAAGCGACATCTGGATCGCGCTTACACTCATTACAAGTTTGCACCATTTCTGGAATTGTTAACACAACTTTGGTCTCGCTACAAACGCCAAGACGTTGGAATCACCCTCGGGCATACAAACACTTTTTCGGTATTATTTTATATGAATAATTACTTTAAAGGTATAAAGGATATCAAAGAGTAAAATCGCCATTTAAAACAGCGTTCTTTGCACTTATCTAAACTATGACCCCAATAAATTCTCTCTCTCTGGACATTAAAGCAAAAATAGATGCGATGATAACCATTTTAATGTTCTGATGTTTGTTGATGAACGAAGTGCCAATCGTAAAACTAAAACGTATGAAGGTTTGCATACAAATTAAACGTTGATAAAATTCAAAGTACATTTCTAAATGACAATAAGACAAAAGTCACGTTTGCCATTAAAGTAACATTTGGTCACACCGTAAATTAGATCTTTATAATTTTACTATTGCTCATGAGGAGGCCTGAAGCTATTTGTGTTGCGAGCGCTCAGAAAACAATACATAGAATACAAATTACAAAAATCATTGTAAAAATATTATTTTTTACAGGATATTTTTTCAGCAAACAGAAATCGACAAACAAATATTCCTGCTGGAGTAAAGAATAATAATAATATAAAAAAAGCCGCTATATTCAACACTTCACGGACAGGGAACTCGCTATTGTCGTCTTGTATTGGACTAGTTTGACACCGGTCAGATGTGCCGCTTTTTCTTGCCCCCTCCAAACATGACGTCGGTATCGAGAAAAGGAAAAGATCCAACCGGGCAAGTGCCGTCACCTGGACCTTGCTAAGCCTATTTTACGCTACTTGACGTAACAAACTAGATGCGTTCTGAAACGTTAAGGACAGCTTAGCTACTCCGAAGAGGGTGATTTCAATAGCAATGTGGGATTTTGCTCCAAACGGGCAACTACTTGGCTTCTCTTGTTTAAATGGCGTTAGGGATTAAGCCGGATAGAATGGAAGGAATGAGAATCTGGAATGTTGGCGGTTTATTGAGTAAGGGGAGTGTATTACTTCGATTGTACTGAAACAGATTTTTTTCTTCTCTATTTTTTTCAATACTCACAAAGCCTAGTAGTTCTAATAGATGTCAATTTTAAACGTTACCTATCACCGGAAACCGACAGATAAACACACCAGGAAAATCTATAATATTATTTCTGCAATAAAATATATTCAATTATATAGATATTGTTATAGTATTTACTCAAATTCTATACGTTATAATTAAATCGTAGCATATGTCATTTTCTATCTACTGGATAACATGTACTGTACATTGTTGTTATACTTAACGTTATATCAGATAAATATATTGGAGTATGGATTGTACCAGATAAGTAAATATACCGACTAATTGTATAGATTATAATTGTACCAAGTAGATATAACTTATAGATAATATTTATGCCAGGTAATAAACTGTATGCAATTATTATTGTACCATCTAATTTAATTATTGCTGTACCAAAAGATATTATTACATTAGTTTCGATATCCCTGTCATATATCGTTAGTGTATTGGATCAAATAATTAGATTTTATCATTTATTATTAGTATATAAATAATATGTGCTGTACCAGTGTTTATCGATATAATTAAATTCGACTACTTGTTGTCTCGTGTTCTTAAATTGTATCGTGTGTATCGTACCAAGTACTTAAAATTAAATCGTACATTTATTGTTATAAGTACTATCATATAATTCTATCAAACCGTAGATTATTGTACCACATAAACAAATGGAGGGTAATCGAGTTGTACCATTGTTACAAGGCATAATTAAATTGCGCCAAGTAACAAAACAAAACTATTACATCGTCTTAATATCTTATCGAATAGATTTAATCGCGGATAGGAACGTTTATACAAAATACCAAAAATAATAGACCATAGTTTAGATAATTGAGAAGGAGAGCGAGCAATATAAGGAAATTAATGTTAGAAAATTGAGACAAGTTACTTTATCTATAGCAACCTATAGAGGGAAAGGAATTGCCAATAGAAGAGAAAGGTTCCCACGACAACATATGGCTTTGTTGAAATCATTAAGACTGTTAAATTCCATCTAGCCTTTGCTTATTCTAACAGATATAAAGATCGATGAGAAAGGACGAAAAGACAGTTTGTATCACAGCCTGTTGCTGAGTAGAGGGGGGTAGAAGCGCCGGTTGGGAGGGTAAAAATACTTTAATCGTTTCTTTCTATTTACAGTCTCCACTTTCTTAGCTGGGGTTCTGGCTGCAGGCTGTTTAATGCTTCCACTAGTGTCTCTGTCCCCACATTTCCTGTGGTCTATTGTCGAACGGCAATGTACTCTTTCTGCATACAGTGACAGTATTGTGTCAACTCTGCTTCTTCATTGCTGATAATGTGTAGGCGAGAGTAATCAATCCTTCCAGGCCTTTCTAAGCGCTCCACTGTTGTTTTCCATAGTTTAAAGTTGAATGTGGATTTTTCTCTTAGGAAAAAAAGAATAAGTAAACTCATATATATATATATACATATATCGTAACGCTCGAGAAAAAAAGAATCTCTGTCGTGGATTGTTTCTAATGTAGTTTTAATGTAAACAGTTGACTCGCTTCGTTTTTATTTCAAATTAAAGGATTAATATCCGAAAATTAGTTATCCTATTATAATAATTAGATATAAAAACTTGTTTTTTTTTTCAAAACTTAAACTTTTCCAACATCGTTCCTACCGTTAAGTGATATAGAAAAATAGAACATCTCGTTGTTTGAGTTGTTAAACTTAATCATTTTTGTTTTTTAACTCTAAAATATTACTTTTTTATATATTTTTAACGAAGTCTTTTTTAAAAGTTCAAAGTATTAAGCTCTTATTTAAATTAATTAAAGACATAAATTCTAAATTTTATAGAAATCTTTATTGGTTGCTATACTTTCTCGTTCCAGCAATTATCGAAATAAAACTAAAGTTTATAATTATAGCATTATTGCGAAGTTCAGTTAAAATATCCTAAAATGTAGGCCTTTGCTACAGAAATGTCCTTCATTATAATTCAGCGTGATCACATTAAGCTATGGATATTTTAGAAATGTAACAATGTAATCTGAATATTATGATTTCTCTAAAAGGTCAGTAGACTTAGGCCTTATAGATCTAAGCGTTAATTCTAAAAAATCATATAAAGTTTCTAAAAATACATAAACACAATTAGTACTTAAATGATAATTTACTACCCTACGTAGCAAGTTAGTTAATAAAATATGGCCGTAATTCATTATAAGAATTATACCACATGTGACCTAAGTGCAATCATTTTATCATCTCTAGTCTAGATGATAGAAGAGAGATCACAAAGTGAGATTAGAAAATGGTAAAAATCAGCCGATACAAAAAAGACTTTTTTGGAAGAGCAACAATGGGGCTCCCTATCATTTCAATGATTTAACATAATGAAAATATTGATATTTTTGAATGTATAAGTTAGTAAAAAAAGGACCTCACACAACGACTAGAAGCATTTGTTGGTTTTTCGTGACATCGATTACCGCGAAGAAATAATTGAATCAAGCAGTAGATTTATGAATGGACAGTGAAACACAGTTCGTGGAGGGGGCCACACAACTTTATCTTCGACTAAAATCGTGATGGTATGAACCGACGTGATGATTCGCATGTAGAAATCCTCATTACGTCTTCGGCCAACAGGGACAGTGATTTGTGTCGCTTTAGTATCTACAAAACTTCGTGTAACTCCACACATGCCAACCTTCCACTTTTCGTGCCTCTAGTTATAGGTACTGTGGTACCACGCTCTAACGTCTTAAACCTAAACGAAAGATTATAATTCGGAGAAGAGTCGTAAATTTTCTCTCGACTGAGAAAAAAATAACGAATTAGCTATCTTCTGCTGTCAACGAATTGCTCAAAATGCCCTCACACACAATTAAATGGCCTACTCGACGAGGCCTACACAACTTCCATTAAAAAATATTTCTTCTCGGCTATTTTCTACTTATAAGATTTAAAATTACACTTCATACATTGTAAAAAAATATATATATATATATTGTTTTGAAATTTATCAAAGACGGCCTATAGATTTAAAAATAGAAAAATCGCCATGTTGATAAGGTTCTTTAAAGTAAATTACAATCTCAATGAAAGATGAACTCGAATATGATCGTTTTTTCCCCCTAGTTTTAAATGAAATATGAAGATAAATCGTTTGTCAAGCGAGGAAAATTTAAAGAAATTTAATTTTAAAAAATTAGGTATTTGGTAAAATTTCGTTAATAAAACTAGGCCTACCATAAAAAAGTTACACATACAATCCAAAAGAGTCGGTTTGTAAAAAGCTGGAAACGTAACATTTTAGTACATCCGAACTGCCAATTTGGTGTAAAATGCTTGAAAGATAACTACTATTCTTCCCCGTTTAAAGTGCATTTTAGCATCTATACAAAGTGTTGACAGACAAAAACAGGTAAGTCTATAAACCTCGTTACAATGTGCCATGCTTAGTGACCGCCTCCGACTGGAGCGCAGTCGATCGCTTGCCAACCCCATGTCTGCTATTGTATGGGCAAACACTGTTCCAGCTATACTATTATAGCATCATATCCCGACGGGACAGTTAACTGACGTCATATAGTCCCATCATACATTGCGGGATCCAAAGTGGCACGTGCGATGGACTGACATTTTCACCCACGTTCGTTGTAGACCGGGTCGAGTTTAATGAACATCCCAGTCCTCCTTTCGATCTACAGACTAATATCTCGGATTTAAGTCGCCATTAGAGTTATTTATACCAATATAAAGATGACACTCTTTATGATTGGTAACGATTATTAATAATCGGCTCACGTGTACAGAACTTAACTCAAAGACGAAACCTGGCCACGACTCAACAGAGGCCACGCCAGGTAGTCCTCCCGGTCTTTGCTCTTTCCAATAACTATTTGACCTCTATTGACCAGCCGCCATGAGTTATAAAACCTGAAAATTTTTAAAGAAAATGACATCTGCTCCGCCATTAAAAACCTTTCATTAATTGGTTTGTGATATTTTTGCCATGACGTTTTAAAACCGGGTTTAAATTAAAACGTGTACGGCATTTTTCAATTATTATTTGACCTCTTGGATAGTAAAAAATGAATTATAATACCTGAAAATGTTATGAAAATTTCTCTATTAATACATAATTAAATTCGAATATTTTTCTACCATCTTATGGAGGACGTTTTAAAACCAGATTTCAATCCGACTTTCTGATTTTCTTTAACTTATTTCGATTAATTCAAATAAATTATAAAACGTGAAATTTTAAAAATTTATCTACAATAAAACATTGACGTAACGAGAAGATCGGATTTTTTTTTTCTTCTGTATACGATGCTCTGGAAAACATCTTTAAATCAGGCATAAATTAGCTTTTAAAATACATTTTTTCAATCAAAATTTAACTATTTTAACGAGCAAAGATGACATAAAAGTTTCGAATATTATCAATTACAACCGTTACTTTAACGGTTCAATGGTTTAAATCAAGATTTTCATATACCAATATTGTTACGCAGGCCGTTCCAAAACAGGATTTTAAAGTAGCGCTTGTATAATATAGATACGAGGCGAATTTAAGCGATTTCGGGCTCGAATTTCGTATACGTTTGTATGACGAGAGCAACATTTCTCCCAATATACAGTGGTAATATGCAGAGACTTTCAGTACATTTGATCATACTTAGCTTGCTAATGAGATATACTATAGCACAACTTCCAACTTCACGCTTACACTGCATTCGATTTCACAGGTCATTAAAAATTTCTCCTAGTGAATAAGCTGACACGTTTTAACACAGGCGTGACAGTTCATGGTGATAAATTCTACCGAAATACAGCATAATGTGTCTTGTCTTCTTTTACAACCATAAAAGGATTGAAAGCTGAGTCTGCTGCCTATTTTTAAGATCTTATATACTTAATTATCCTTAAAAGAATCGAGAAAAAACATTCTTATTTTGATGTACAAGGATACAAACCGTTCTGGTAGCGAATTTCAATTTAAAATTTTCTCTTATGTATCGGCTAGATTATATTGAAATTCCTAAAGTAATGAATTGTTTTAGCTTAAAACTATAGTTTTTTAAATTCGTTAACACAATAGAAAGTTCGATCTAAACGAACATTCCAACAGTTCCAAAAGTAGTTTGAATGGAATAAAGAATTTACAATGACCATCAACTTATTCTCTTCCATCACTAAAAAGATCTTTCAGGCGATTTTTTCAAATATTTAATGGTATAAATTACACACTCAACTCTTTTTCGACTCGGTAAATTTAACAGAAAACCACGCTACTTTCTCTCATTCCTAATTATTTGACAAAAGAATTCTTTTTCGCCACGATGAATTTCGCACATCTTTCCCAGACATGAAAACCATCTTGAGACAAAAGAATGGTTATTAAAAGAGAGAGAAAGAGAGACAGAGAGAGAGAGAGTGAGTGAGTGTGTGCGTATGTGTGTGTGTCTGTGTGTGTGTGTGTGCACACATACACACTAAGGGGGATATTGTAGGCACGAGGCTATTAACCTTAGTCCCCTAGTATTCCGACGATGTGTTCAGAAAGGGAAGAAGAATGGAAGAGGGGTAGAACAGTTTCTCCATGTTTGTTGTACTCATGAATGATTATTCATCTTTCAGAAAGGAACAAAGAAATCACTTTACTTTGACCTTACTCTATACCACCCACTGACTACACGTGATGTAGTTCATCAGATTTTTTTTTCCTAATAAGTTTTATTTTTGAACTTGTCTAAACTTTAAAATTCATAATCCGAAAATGAGTATCGTTATGATAAAACTGAAAGGAATCGAGTATTAAAGAACATTTTCAAAGTGAATTTGTATGAACTAAATTGTGAAAATAGAATTATTTGTTATTATCGACATTATTATTTATTTAAACAAGATAATGTTAAAGGCCTATTTTTGGAGTTTTTATAAACAGGAACTAATTTACAAGATTAGAAGAAACACCTATTAATTAACATATTGTACTTAGCGATACAATGCTTTAATGATACACATGTTTAGGGGGTGTTATGAGTCACTTTATAGTTCTATGGTCAAAAATTGTTCTAAACTAATAAAGATGTTTACATCACCCAGAAAACCCTTCAAAAATTGACTTAAACGTTCGTAGAATCGAGACGAATCTTTTGAAAAGCATTGCTTTGTCGGCATACAACATGTCATTAGCACCGAACAATAAATTTATCCTGTTATTCCTTATGTTATCCTTAGGCCTGTCAAAAAACAATACATCCACAACTCTATTAACACGTCATAATTTCGATTCATCTAATGTTATTACGACTCGTTAATCCTTATAAAAATTTTATATTTACAGCATGTTTTACGAAGGATAAATGTAAGAATATAAATAAAAAATTAACACGTAAAATTTTTATATTAATGTTGTTTGTTAAAAAATTAAATAATAATTAATAAATTAAGTTCTAATCTATAATAGGCCTTGATAATTTTATATATTTATAAACTTTCTGTATGATTTTCGAAGCCTACAAGAGTCGTATAGATCCATATAAATTTCATTTAGCCTTACGAAACCTTATTTTGTCGCTTCGTCATTCTATATTAATTTCTCTTTAGTTTAAGATTTAAAACTGAATGTAAGCCTTCATGCCTGATTAACGGTTAATTATAATATATAAATAAAATTAAATGTCTTAAATTCATTATTTATCAAAAACTAAAGCCTAAAATCAGGCTAAAATTTGTTAGTTATTTTTATATCTATAATATAAAGCTATCTTCCTACTATTTAGCATTAATACTTCAAGTTTGGTTAATCTTCTAGGCGGCAATTTACGTTAGGCCTGAGAAAATAAGGCTACAAACTTATACGTTTTTGTAACCTTAACATGAAGTCTCATTTGTATAATCATATAAGCATTCTTTCAAGTTGTTAATTTTAATCCTGTTTAGAAAAATGTACTTCAACTAGATTAAGTTCGCAAGTTTAAGTTGATTCTCCTGCTTGTTTAGTGTTTAAAAGGAGCATAAATAATTACCTTTAACTCTAAATTATATATTGAGATATTAATTAACGTAGGCCTAAGCTAAAACGAGACATCTTCATTAGTTATAGCAGAAGAGAGGCGTAGAATAAGTAAAATCAATGTCCTTTACGCTACAACGCAACGATACATAAGTAATGGCTGTTTTCAATTAAGAATTTTATATTTCTTTCTACATTTTAAATGATAAAAATTCATTTCTTTGTCATTCTTTTATAGAACAATTCAATTTCTACGCGTTTGGATGAACTTAATTAGCTGCAGAAGAAGAGATCCCCTTCTCGAAATAGCCTATAGAAGTCGATTTCACGAAAGTGAAACGGTTTAAAAATTGAAAAAATAAAAAAAAAATCTAACGTAAAATGCGCGTGAAAGAGATATAATTACGATGTTTCTAAAGAAAAGTGAGGAAAAAAGAAATATATAAGGCAAAGGTGTAAGCCTTTAGGTAAAAGGCCAATGAAGTGTATCGTCAGAGGCCGACATCTAATAATTGGTCCTGCAACCGTCCATCGTAGACACTATCCATGGACAGAAATTACAGTATACATAATGACCATAATTACACGTTTAGACGGGTTGGTTTTTGCAGATGACGCACCCAGATAAAATATTGTGTTTCTAATGGAATGTCTAGCTTGAGAGAAAAATAAAAAAGTAACCCCCCTTTCCAATACCCTATTTAATTCTGAGTTCCAAAGTTTTTAATAGTTTAATCGAAACGGGACAGGATTTTTAACAAAGCATTGTAAGATTTCTGTACTGAAGTACTTAATTGTAGCTAATATCACTTATCTATCTACAGACGGGGATGAGAAAAATTCTACCAAAATAAATAGTTTCTTTTTTACTATTTTAATATGATAAGCATTAATAAAGTGAAGCAAACACTACTAAAACAAATTTTTTAATCTTACTCCATCAATCTTAAAACTATATTATAAATTTATAGAATACACTAGATCTTTTAAACGTTTATAGCAACATGCAAAACACTTTTTAAAATTTTACGGAATGAAACAAAACCTCTGTGAAGTTTCAGAGAACGGAATATACTCTATTAAATCGTTGAAGAGAGAAAGAATGCCTAAGATTTCATTAAAATGGAACAAATTCCATTAAAAAGTTAACGCAATAGACTCTACCCATTACATTGATACAGAATGAAAGAAACCTTCCAAAATTTTACAGAACGAAATATATTCCATTAAATGAAACAAATCTCTTTAAAATCTGTCTAGGATATTGCAAACCTTCAGTAAAAGTTTACATAAAAGAGCACCCCTGACTAAACTTTTATAAAATGGCAATTTTACGAAATAGATAAAAATTGACTAAAAGAAAGCAACTTTAGTAAAATTTGACTAGAAAAGAACAGAATTCTCTTGAATATTATAGAATAAAAGAGCTGCGCTAGATTTTCTCACACCATTGATTGTGGATGTGAAAGTGGTCTTGCCATTGTCCACAAGTGCCGGACAGTCACTCATCACGCTCTCACGATGACGTGTTTAATATCTAGCGGTTAGCGATCCTCGTCACGAACCTTTAGCGAAGTAAATAGCGTTTAGAAACGTAAAAGCTTCTGGTTGAAAGATCTTTTCAGCATTCGGAGATTTTCTATTCGAGCAAACAATCGTTCGAGTCGAAAAGCGGTAATTAAAAGCGAATTCCACAAAACGGTCGAACAGTTTGGGTATTTTATATTCTTTTTTAATTCGCCACTTTGAAAAAACATTTGGGAGAAAATTCTGCCCGGAATGGGATTAAGATTAAGATTAAGAAGAGGGATGTAATAGAGCTAAGCGTTACAACGACAGATGCTTTCTATCGCGTGACCAGACGTTGAGATTTGTCGAAGCATCCCCCTTTAAACGTTCTCTCTTCTTCATTGATTCTCTTGTTTTCTACTCTTTCTAAACCGCTGATTGATGCTTTTTCCACGAATTTACACGAATTTCGTACTAGAAAAGTCGATGGTGAGTGGAGAGGATTGATTGGATTTCTAATAAGGACTCCTGCGGGATAATTTTATTTCCTCCACTTTGGTTATATAAAGCCACTTCGCTTATTTAGATAACATTCGTATTAGTTTAATGAAATCTTGGGAATTCCGCTCTTTTAATTGAAATTATACTCGTTTCGCAGCTACCGGAGCGGCACTCCACGCTTTAAAACACCTCTAAATTTATTTTCTCTAATTCATAAAACCTTCCTGCACTTCTAATTAAACGTTATATCTATCGCCAACACCTTTATGTTGCCTAAACAATCTCTTTTTATTCTAAAAATATATCTTAAACCTGTTAGCGCTGTTGGGAAGATAGAAAATATTTTGATTTGATTGTAAGAGATCAAGGGAAGTTAAAAAATTAATTTTTTTCGTAAGTAACTACGCGCTTTATTTATTTTTTCAGATATTGGACTATGTTCTCATTTGTTTTCGGAACGATGCTAATATGATTTTATGCGCTATTATTAGTGAGAGGAAGTGTTATCTGGTTATATATAGAATGCCAAGTAAATGGAGTTAAAAGGACTGCTTAGGGCGCCATCTGCAGTTTAAAATTGATACAATACCCCAACAGAACTAATCTACTCTAAGTTGAGAAGAAAAAGGACCACTTAAAAAGTTTTCCAACTTAAATATCGAGTGTATTTACTAGCTAAAACAATATGTTTTAGCTTAATTTGTGGTTGTAGCTTTATGCTATTGCAAATGTTAAATTGGTTAACTAGTTTAGAAGACAGTTGTAGGTCTAAATGATGAGAATTTTGTGGTTTGGAGGGTGGCGGAGTGGCAAAAGTAGTAAATTTTTAGTTAGTTAGGAAGGCGGCCGGTTGCAGAAACTCAACTTCGTGCGGGACATCGATCAAGAGCTCGCAACCGGTCGTCGGGGTGCTTTAGCCGAGTGTGTTGACAACGAGACAACGTGTTCGAGTGAAACAAATCTAAACACGGTTCTCCCCCCTGACTACACCGCACCGGTGAGAGTAGGAGCAGAATATTTAGTCTTAAAGTCGGGCCTAGTCGCGTTAAGATCGAGGTTACGGTTAACGACGCGTAAAATCGAATAAAAATCGAGGCAACTTACCTGGCAGTCGTGCAGTCTTTGTAGAGAGAATCGAAGTCCTTGCAAGACAATAGTTTGCAGCGGTTGACACCCGGTTGTATGGCACCTAGACCCCTCAGAATTCTTACTTGCTCCACATTACAGACGATGGGTGTAATGTCTAGTCTCTTAAGTTTTGTATAAACTGTGTGAAGTCCTCCTACCAGATGTTTGAGGAAAAGTTCGAAGGCTTGCGGTAGACACAGCAGATATTCACCATTGACTAAGAATGCAGCCACTTTAGCTCCTCTGTAGTCAATGAGACGACAATCGTTGGCCGTTGCGTCTGTAGTAAGTCCAGGCGGGGAGGCCGTGTGAATTCGGCCACCGTGAAGTCCGTAGCTGTTCACTTGACTCGGTCCACCCGGTCGAGGAGCCGTCAGACCCAAGGGGAGTGGTTCCAACGGATGTTTGGGTCCACAAGCGGATAGGGCACCCGCCGAAACGATACCGGGCGCGTAAGACTTGGCCACTGACACGGCAGGAACGGCAGATCCCGGAGATCCAACAGGTGAGGAACGATTTGCCCCGATCACCTGGCTGCCCGCTCCCTGTAAGCCTGCCATAGAAGTAACAGGCTTGGGGCTCGAACCGGCCAAGATTTGGCCAGAGTCACCGGGCAACCCGCTGCTGTCCGGGTTAGGTGATGTCTGCAGCGACTGAGGAGATGACAAATCGCCCGATGGTGAGATAGTACCCTCCCCACTACTCCCATCCATGGCCACTGCCAGAACTTTAAAGCTGTGTTCGACCGGACGAGTTCCTCCGTGTATATCTTTAGCGAAGCAGAGTGGACGGCCGCCCAAAGCCTGTCTGCAGTCCCCTCACCACGCTGTCGATTATGCCGACTCCTCTTTGTGTGGCTACGATCCCCCGTCCTGCCTGTTACAGAACCCGGCTGGGGAAAGAGACGGGGGTAGACAGAATCGGGCTGTCTCTCTCCCCGCACCTCTCAGCCAATGGCAGGCCACTTGCATCACTGCTTTTCGTTCCGCACAATGCGCGCGTGGATTTTTTAACCGCAGATCGTCGGTGCCATCTCCGGAACTACTTTCACCGGTGGCAATCTGGATCGGCCCCTCTGGTGCTGCCCCCTCGCGTCCAAAGACGGTAAGACATTTTTCCTATGTTTATCTCTCGCAAGCTTCTCCTTCTCTGTCCGTAACGTTTTAAAAAATCGTTTCGGCCTAACTAAACCAAAACTAACGCAACTTTTAACAAAAATTGACTCTCTTGTCCTTTATCCACTTGTAAAAATTCTAATTAAGCCAGCGAATGGTCGGAATATTTTTTTTTTCTTCCCTTCAACTTCTCTCTTCTCCTCTTCTTCCCTGCTGATAGTTTTAGACAAATCCCCTTTAATGACGGGATCTGGGCAACAATTAACAAAACGTTAAACGAATACAGAAAAAAAATCATAATTAATTATTTAGTTTGTCGATAATTTTATTAACTTTTTAGTGACTCAAAAGTGTTCAACAGTTGTCGAATGAGCTTTGTAGAGAGCTTTTTTTCCCGTTTCTATTCGAGAAGTAGATACGCGCTCGTTAAGACATCTAACACAAACAATGTTAATAGAGGGTTAATGTAGGTCCTATAGTGACCAGTGGGTAAAGTGGGGGGCGACGATTGAACTGATTTCAATTAAGGCACACCATTAGTCTATGTGATTAATAATGTAATTAATTAAGTTAGTACATTAATCTACCGATTCTGTACATTGGTGTATTTCAATTGACGGCTAATATTATCCTTTCGCATTTGTTTCCTTCTATCTAAACTATTAACATACCCCTCCGTGTTTACTCTTTATTTATTTATTTATTTCTTTTTTTAAAGTCAATCGATACTTCTCGATCGTAACTCTTTATAATTTTTTTTATTGTGTTTTAAGTTGATTAATAACTTCTTAAATTATCGATTTAGTACATAAAATAATACTTTTTTTATGCAATTTTATTGCCAAGGTTTTGTAGGCATTTTAACCGTTCCACTCCTCTTCATTTATATGTAATGTAAATAATTCATATTTTTGAGGGTTTGCTAATCTCTGCTAAAAGTGGTGACACCTGTCGTTGTAATGCGGCATTTTTGGCAGAAACATTCTACTTACTTAACTACACAAAATGATAGTGCTATGAGATATATTTGTATAATGAAAATTTTTTATTCTCTTTTATAATTTTGTAGGAGTTTAAATTATAAAAAGAAAAATAAATTAAATTCTTTTAAAGTTTTTACATTTATTATTTTATATTTTATAACTGAAAGAAAGGTTATTTTGTATTTTATATGCTTCCTAAATAGGCCTCTCGTGTATAAGATCTTAATTAATTCTGTTAATATCTAATTTTAAGAACTTTAATTATAATATTCTGATATTTTATTGAGATAAATACTTTTCTATGATTTCTTATTATTATGTAGATTTTTATGTGCATTCGAGCGTAAGATTTTTTTAGTTCGACGTTCATATGCAGGCATAAGACCACAATGTAAACATCGCATGTATAACCCGCGTATCTTTTAAGGATTGATAAAGTAGGTAAAAGTCTTTGTTTCTATATGAAATAATCTATATAGATGTCTACGCATTAAGGATAATATAGGTAATATAGTATAGATTTAATCAGGCCGTTGAAAACTTATATGGGGCCCAGAGGTAGTGCGGGCCCCTTTTCATCCTTTTTTGGGCCCCTTTTGCCATTGTTTTCGAACAAATGAAATACATAAAATGTTTCTTTATTAATAAAAACGCAATCTTAAAAATTTTACTTTTTGTTACATTTACTAACATTAATTTTATAGGAGTAGGAATCACTACGGACCCCCGAATTTTCTGCGGTATTGTAATAAAAAATCCCTAGCTTTCCCTCTCGACGGCTCTGGTTTTATTGCAAATATGTCAATAGAAATTTCTGTAATTCTCATTTTGTAGGTCCTAATTTTTTTATAGTTTTTTATTTCGTGTTTCTAGCTTTATAATTATGTATTTTGTATCAATAGTTTTAATTTTCTAATCCTTAATTTATTATTATTATTTTGTGGTATAATTTTATCGTTCTTATCTCGAAGTTTTTATTGTGAAATACTGTAGTTATATATTATTATAATTTAATATTTCTACATTATCTGACTTAAATAATTTGTTTAAAAATCACAGATTCGAAAATAGTAGTAGAATAGAAATTAAACTTAAATTTTCAAATATATTATTTATATTTTCCCTTTAAGAATATAATATTTAGGTTATAAGTTTTTGTATATAATAAATAGTAAAAGTGAATTATTCATGAAAAACTTGTTGAAGATCTAAATATTCCAATCGCGTCATCATTACATAAACATAGGGTCTTAACTTGTTTGTCTAACCCAGACAACAAAATAGATAAAAATTCTATTTTTAAAAATTTATTATTCATCCCTTTAAGTAGTAATTTGAATCGAATGAATGTAAATTATTATTATTTTTGTCAAATTTTTATATGGCAAGATAGGAGATTTTTAAATTTTGTAGCTTATAATATTAAAGATACTTTAGTACTATTTAGAAGTAACATAAATCAAATTTTTCTTTTCGTTCGTGCTCATTAACTGTTTGATATTGTTTCAAAGCATTAAAGTGATTTTTAAAAGTATAACATTTAATTTTAATTAATTAATTAATTTTTTATTCCAGTTTTTAGATATTGCATGTTTAGTTGCCATTTACAACACACTAGAATTGTTGATTAAATGAATAACTTTTAAATTTATTGCTTTAAAGTCTCTCATTTGTTGTATATATATATATTGTAAAGTGTGCTGTTTAATAGGCATAACAGGCAACTAATAGGCAACAGGCAACTCTAAATGTTGGTATTTTCTTGCACACTCAAATAAGACTATCCTTAACTACAGTAAGACATATTTAAAAGTGAGAAAAGGGTGATATCAATTTATGTTTTATATAAATATGTCCTGTTAACAATGGAATTGCGACTAAATATTTCGTTCCATCGATGCAATTTGGCTGTTTGATTATAAAAATTTGCAACTAAAACATGATTTTAAATATATTTATTTACTTTAATACGAATAATTGGACTTTTAAAGAGTGACGATAAACAAATACATGTTTTTTTTTTTTTTTTTTAATTTGTTGCGTACTGAAAAGTGTGGCTACTCGTAGTTACATTGATAGAAATTAACTGCATAGAAAATAATTAGGCAAGTAAAGATGCTATTTTCGAAATATATAATTGCTTATTCTGAATTGGATTGTTGAATAAGCAACTAAATATGTGACTTTACAATTGCAAGTTCAATTGTACACTCAGAATTGGCTTTCCATTCACTATTTAGAACAGGCAACTAGCCTATATAACTCATTCTAACATCGCTTAAATAGTTTCCTTTATGAAATGGTCTATGTAATGGTTAGAATAGGCGTTAATCGTGTGACATTTAGAGTCACATATATTGTTGTCTGTTTTAACCACAACGTATGCCTAATTGGTTAGTTGCAGGAATAAACAACTACTGTAAATAAAGTTTATCGAATTGGTAGATTATTCCAACAATCAGATAAGTGTTTTAGAATACGATATTTCCCATTTAAGCCCATTTAGATTGGAATATTTTATTAATTGGTCTAAAGGATTACAAAAGCTTATACAGTTGCGGATTCTAAATCGTAGATGCTAAAATAAATCGTTCAGTAACTACTTAAATATGCATTTATATAGACTTAAATTAAAGAAATATAAATTGCTATTAATAAAATATTTTTATTATAGAATTTAGAACTCAGAAATCTTAAAATATCTAAAATTTTGGCTTGCAAACAGATTTTAATGCTGTTATTATGTGAAGATATTTCCAGATTATCCATATTTTAAGTAAAATTTTGCGAATAATGTTATATTAACTGCATTTTTCACGTATTTTAAGTATAAATATGTATAATAATCAACATAATTATAACTATTAATGTCTAAACATAGGAAAAAAGTGCTATAAAAGATAATCATTGAAAATTAAGCTAGAAATGAAACTTGCCTTTATAATTTATCAATAATAAATTGTAAGAGGCCTTATGTAATTTAATTTATTGTTGCAAAATATAATTAATATTACAGAATATATTCATCATCGGACGTCAATTTAGCCTATAGATGATTATAAGCTAATAGGCAGTGTAGTCTCCTGTTTCGTTGTTGTAAGGTAATCTTTGAAATTCGATGTGTGCAAGCAATTTATAATTTATTTTGAAGATAAATATTGTTGCATTCGATATTAAGTTATATTGCAAAGTTTAAAAAATAAAAATAAAAATAATTTGAAAACGTTTCAGCTTACTTTTCATAGTTTTATATAGAAGAAAACGTTTAAAAAAATTCTTTCCTCTATTGAAGTGTTTTAAACTTTACTGCAGGAGAAAGAAGATAGGAGGTTATATATACAGTAAACCTGCTTCTCTGCTTTACTTAATGAGGTCTGGTCCTTTTGGTCGTTAATTATGCATCTTTCTCTTTAGAACATCATACTCCATGTGCTACAACGTGGTATGAGGTTAATATACCTAGTTCAACGAGTCGGTCTGCACACTTTTTCGCTCTCGTGCTCCCACCTGTCTGCACATCTTCAACGGTCGTATCTTAGCAGTTATTGAATTAAAATACGTATTTTACTATAATTTCATTAAAATGTACAATTTTTGTTTTTGGTACAAGATACAATTTAATTTGCAGATTGCTTTACCAACCATCTCAAATGTGGTAGAGCTCCTAAACTTTCTGATGGTTTCACGCTATCAATGGGATAATTTTCGCGATTTCTAGCTCGTTATCGCATTAGATTAATGCTTATATTGTCTTATAATTTCTTAAAATTCTATTATTTTTTTTCCTTTGTAAAATTTACGATATTAGTTTGGCTGTTAACACTTATTCAACTGTTAACGGAGAATTAATGTTCTCTCACTTTCTCTCCCTCAGCATTTCGATTCTCGTCATTTTGTTGCAATATAGCTTATAGCTTAGAAATGGCACATTGTTGTATTTTATCACACGAGTATTCGCCACCCTTACAAGTCGTAAAAAAGATACTATTAAACAAGATTGCACAACGAGATTTACGTGAAGATTATAGCCAAGTAGGGAAAATCCCCAAGACATAAAAAAAAAATGTTCGTTTTATTAGTTCGACCTATCTACTTCTGAACTATTTAAATTGAAATAAGTTCTAGAAAGGATCATATTTTTAATTCTGGATTCCTTAAAATCTCTTCTAAGCTTAACTAAATGATATTGTGGATCAAGTAAAGGTCTAGGCCTATTAACTTTGCTGCTTAAGTAGTGTAAAAGATGTTCGTTTAATGGTGATATAACAACGTTTATTCATAAAATATAACTTTCCTATAGAAGTATCTTCAACGTTCGTATTCATAAATGCATATTCATATGGAATCTATTTGTATAAATATTTACACTTACAACAATATGTTGGTATGTACTGTGTATATCTCCATTGAAATATAAACATATGTTCATATAAATGCTTAGGCCTATAGAAATATATTCACAAAACTGTAATTTCATAGAAATGTGTTGTTGTAAACATATATTTATATAGAGATGTGCTGTTATATAAGATTCGGTTTATATAAATATAAAGATAACTCGTGCAAACTTATATAAGTTATATCCGAGAAAAACATCCTTAAAAATCTATATTTATAAAAAATATATATTTATA